>NW_007732912.1:102798-120432 GCF_000696425.1 Galeopterus variegatus | reverse complement strand
ATGTGGGATCCGAACCCTCGGCGGGAGCGCCGCTGTGCTCCCAAGTGGCGCACTGTAGCAGTGCGCCACCGGGCCGGCCCCTACAATTTGCATCTTAATCAGAGTCTACCTTTAATTAATATGCCATTTTATGTGTTTAAGGAAATAGAATAATCCATATTTCTTCCTTCCATTCTGTGCCCTATTTATGTCATAATTTTACTTTTGCTATAAACACACAATACATCACTACTATTTTTGCTTTTGACAGTTATCTTTGAAAGCAATTAAAAATAAAAGCAATCAATTTCATTTTATCATCTTTTTTTTGTTTTCAGGGCTCTTTATTTCTTTGTGTTGATCCAAGTTTCTGTCTGATATCATATTTCTTCAGCCTACAGAACAACTTTCTTGAACATTTTTTGTAGAGTATGTCTGCTGGCAATGAAATCTCTCAGTTTTTGTTTACCTGGTTATGTCTTTACTTTTATTTCATATTTGAAATTGCTTCTGACGACTAGTCTGTTACAATTCTTATCTTTTTTCACCTGTATATAATGTGTGTTTTTTCCTCTGGGTGTCTTCAAGATTTTCTCTGTGTCTTTTGTGTTAGTTGATTTGAATATGATATGCCAAGGTATATGTGTCTGTGTTTGATGTTTATCCTGCTTGGGTATTTCTGAGCTCTTTGGGTTTCTGGTTTGGTGTCTGTCATTAATTTTGGTTTTTGTTTTGTTTTGTTTTTTTGTTTTTCTATCATTAATTTTGGAAGGTGTTCTAATTATAAATGCTGGGTTTGATGTCACTATGTTTAATCTCAGTGTACCACAGGTTTCAAATTCCTCTAGTGATATCTCATGATTAGGGCATGGGCTGGTTTGCAACAAAAAAGGTTTACATGAATCCCTTCTCCACCCTCAACTCCAGGTCTTCTTTTTGCATTGTGCTTCAGAGAAGGTCTTTTTCCACACTTTGTTCCTCTCCTAATTCCTCTCCCAGCAGTATTCCATTGTTACTTGTTACTTGACACTTGTTAGCCTGGCAGTGGTAAGGGAAGGGTAATCTCTGTTTTTCTGATTAAGCCTCATTATTTTGGCAGGCGTCATATTCCAGGTCTCAGAGATGGTTTCCCTAAAACTCTCCTCTTGCTTTGGTTGTAGCCTGGAATTCATACTATTCTTGATTTTCCCTCAAGTGTAGTTTTTATTTCTGCTCCCTTCTCCACTTCAGTGGTTTTTCACCAGGGCCCTAAGGGCACTGAAGTTTGTTGTCCTTCCTCTCAGGAGTTAGGCTTTTGCTCTGTAGTAAAACTGGAGAGAAAGATCTCAGTAGAGTTTTGTGACTTTCTCTCATTGATGCTCTTCCTCTCCCCTATGTGTGTACCTTAAGGAACACTTTCTTAGGACTCTCTCAAGTCTTTTCTGTGAGCACCCAGTGGGGTTCATGAAAAAAAAAAACCTGGAGAAAATGCAGAATCCCCCAGTTTCTGCAGCTCTCCAAGAGCTTTGTATTCTCTCTCTGGTGTCCAGTTGCTTCTCTCTAGGTAAGCCAGTGCTAGCATTGCTCTCCTCTGCTGGCACCTGTCTCTCCTTTATAATTTGAGGCCAGCTGTTCTCCCTGCAACCTCAGTGTCCTGTAGTGTCAAGAAAAGTCATGAACTTGTAGTTTGTCTGGCTTTTTTCATTGTAACTTTGAGAGTGATTCTCTTTCCAGCTCTGTGTATCATCTAGCAGAAACAGGAAGTCAAGTACTTTTAATGCTTACCTATAAATTAACTCCTTCATGTATAAAATAACTTCCCCATTTTACACTTAAGGAAAAGGGTACAGAATAGCCAATGTACTGACAGACCGGGTGTGGGGAGGGACATAAGGAAGCAGATGACAGAGCAGAGGCAGTGGAAACTTCCAGGTACATTGTTCCAAATTAGTACCGGTTCACTCAGCTGAGGAGAAATGATAAAAACCATGATGATGACCATGATGGTGATCAGTGCTGATGATATTAACTAAGATATGGAGGTATTAAATTATGTGTCTTTATTTTTCACATTTTTAATTCTCTACCACAATTTTTTCTCATCTCTCTATGAATAGTGGCATTCAATGCCTGGAGGACAGAATACAAATTTAAAACCATCCTATTTTTGACCTTTGGGCTTTAAAAGACAGGGTCCAAGGACAGGGGAAAGATTTGGAGTAGGCAGAACCAATGTTGTCCATTCCCAAAATGAGAGAAAATTATCCTAGTCTGGGTGGAGGGAAACAAATTTAAAACCATCCTATTTTTGACCTTTGGGCTTTAAAAGACAGGGTCCAAGGACAGGAGAAAGATTTGGAGTAGGCAGAACCAATGTTGTCCATTCCCAAAATGAGAGAAAATTATCCTAGTCTGGGTGGAGGGATGTTAAGTCAGAGGAGCAGCAAGAGAACCGAGACACTGGTGTTCAGAGAGAAGGGCCTGCCTCCTGCTCCTCTCACTCCAGCTCACCACCTGGCCTAGAGGTGGGCAGAAATCCAGAGCATCTTGGTGGCCACAGAACTGAGATAACTTCCTCCCTTTCTGGGTGGAGTCCATAAGTGTATGCTAAAATTAGTAGGCAAAAATTTAAGCAGAATAAGATATTTGTATGGTCTCAAAGTATCTGCTCCCAAATATTTAGTAAGTACAAAAGAGGGAAATAGTCATTTACAGTGGGGAATCCTGACAGATAGCACTTAACCAAGTAATCAAGGCTAACGTCATCAGTAATGCATGTCAACACCATGTACCTCTGACATGATGCTCTAAGAAGCATCATGCACCTCTGAAGCATCCTTCTCAGTAATGCATAACCTCAGTCTAACCATGAGAAAACATTAGGCAAACCCAAATCGAAGGACATTCTAGGAAATTACTGACCAGGACTCTACAAAAAAATGTCAAGGGCATGAAGGATAAGGAAAGACTAAGAAACTGTCATATATTAGAGACTACAGAGACATGACAACTAAATGCAGTGTGGGATTTACATTCCCAAAAGTCACATTCTGACACATTCTGAGGATCTGAGTGGACATGAATTTGGGGGGAGGGAGCACCACTATTTAACCCACAACACAGAGGTCTTATTTTCTTTTAACCACAGTAGTCCCAGTGCTAAGGAGACTGTCTGGCACTGGGTGTGTGTTTACCAAATTTGCTAAATGTTGAACAAATTGAATTCTCTTCATTCAAAAATTAATTGGAGCTGAGTAGCAACTGCTCCCTTTACATGGCACCCTGTCTGTAGATCTTATATGGCTTGCGCTCATTCATGTTACCTATTGGCCCTTATGGGCTTACAGACTTAGGGCCCCTGTTCACCGGTGCTCACTTTTTCTTCCATTGAAATAAGAAGAAAGAATGAGGGGCAGTGGAGAGGGGAAGAGTGCATTAGAGAACCCAGGAAGGACAGTGGAAACCACAGCCAGATGGCCTAGATTCAAATTCTGGCTCCACCACTAACTCATTGTGAGTCCCACCCATGCCAGTTTCTCCATCTGTAAGATGGGGATAATAAAACTGCCTGTCACTTTGTTGTGAGAATGAAAGACATTGATACTCATAAAGTTCATAATCTGAAGGTACAGAGCAAAGTGCTATAAAAATGTTAGCTATTATCCAAATGTCTTGGTGCCCAAGGTTAAATGTTCTTAACACCATGACCTCCAAAAATACGATAGATTTGCTTTCTTATTAGACTTTGAGACAATCTCACACACTTAAACCAACATTTACGTTTGAAATGAGAACCACACCAGCCTCATTCCTTGTAATCACATCCAGATGAGAAAAGGATTTTCTTTTTAGGCTAAATGTTGAATCATATTACAATCATATTTTAATTACTCTAGGGAAAATATTTTATATAAAGAAAACAAAAGAGTGAAACTCTGGATAATGTATTTGTATCTCAACTTGAGATTTTTCTCCTATTAGGTTTTCTAGCGTCTCACTCTCTTTTCTCTCTTACTCCCACTTGCCAGTTATTAACCTTGGAAGTAATTTGGTGGAGGCTGAATTTAAGGAGAAGAGGATGATATCTGAGTACTGAGAATTCTCTTAAGCAGTTTGCTAACATTTTTCATTTAATGCTATGATGTGTATTGTTTCTCTCATTTTACAAATGAATAGACTAATACTTAATGATGCTTTGAGAAGTAACTTCCCCCAAATTATCCAAATATTATATGATGAAGCTGTCATGTGATATAGTATGTTTGACTCCAAAATCTGTTGCATTCATTAAACAGCACAATGTTCAGCGGTGTTATATAGTGTTATAAGTGCAATTACACACACACGCACACACAAACCAGCATGCATTTGCCCTAGTACTTTGGCCCATTTTCATCGTGTACAGTTTCTGTTATTAAGCTGGCTTTAACAAGTTGCCTTATATTTGAATAAAGATAAGAAAACACAGAAAAGTCTGGGAGAATATTTATATTGCAAAGAAGATAATGCTTCTTGGGATTAGCACTTTTTCTCAAGGAGAAACTAAGCTATGCCCCATGTTCCAAAAGCCTTATCACATAAGCAGATTAATTTTAATAAGGCATGTTGACACATATTGTTCTTAGTATGCAAATATGTCTTGAATTACCACTTTAAAAGAAAGCAATCTAATTTTCTTTTCCCTATACTTCTTTTTAATTTTCTCCCTGCTGTAAACAAATGAGGTAATATTGAATACATAAAGAAATCAGAAAGAATAGGAAACTCGAACCATGCCTTTTCAACCTTCCAATAAGATGAACCAAATTATATGACCAAAAATAGGCAAGCAATATAATCAACATTAAATAGCTAAAGATTTACAAGTAATGGGATAGCTGTCTGCAAATTATGCCATGTGAAAAGTTCCTTATATTTATTCCCCGAGGACTGCCAAAAAGGGCAAAATAGGGGTACTATGAGAGCCTTACTGGCATTCAGAGTCTCTATTTATTTACATATGTATATTTGTATTTAATGAAAGTACAAATTTAATAAAAATGTCTCTATCCAACAATATAATAGACTGCCTTGGGAATTTGCCAAGACCTGCCATTGAAGGTAGCTGGGCCAGCTGGTTGGAAATGACCTGAAGGGAAAGCAAATACCCTATAAAGGTCATTCAAGGCCTCTCTGAGATTTCTTCCAACTCTAAGGTTCTATAATTCACACATCTGTGGATATACAATCATCTACGCCAGTTTGTATTTTATCACTCCCCTTTCAACATCAGCCAATCGACCCTAGTTAGTGGATCCATTCACATCAACCCTCTAGATCAGGGGCCTATAGAGACTCACAGACCACAGGCCAGATCGGGACAGCCAGCATCTGTTTTTGTACAGCCTACTATCTAAGGATGGATTTTCTGTTTTCAAATGGTTAGAAAAATTCAAAAGAAGTATAGTATGTTGTGACATGCAAAAATTATATGAAATTTAACACCCAGCATCCACAAACAAAGTTTTGTTGGAACTTGTTTTTGTACAGCCTACTATCTAAGGATGGATTTTCTGTTTTCAAATGGTTAGAAAAATTCGAAAGAAGTATAGTATGTTGTGACATGCAAAAATTATATGAAATTTAACACCCAGCATCCACAAACAAAGTTTTGTTGGAACACAGCCACATTCATTTGCTTATTGTCTGTGATTTCTTTCACATTACAACAGAAAAGTTGAATAGTTGTGATAGGTACTATATATCTGCAAAGCTAAAATTATTTATTATCTGGCTTTTTACAAAAAAAAAAAAATGTTTGCTTACCCCTGCTTTCAAATGTAAAACTCTGAGAGCAGGAGTTGTGGTCTTTGTTGTTTATCTTTGTAGCTCCAGTGTTTGGCACATAGTGGCTTCAATGTTGTGGTTGTTGAATGAATAAATGAATGAAAGATAATCATGTTCAGAATTTTCATGAAATCTGACTATAAATAGTTTTATCTTCTAGAGACCACCAAAAATATCTATCCTTCTTTCCAGTCAGAGGAGAGGTATATCATATGCAAACAAGAGGCTCAACCAGGCATAATGTTGAGGTACAGTGTACTTGTACGGTGTAATGCCAGCTTCTATTCTGATTAACCTGGGCCATACCTTACTAGTCATTAAAACTTTGGGAAATCACCCTTGGACACAGTAGATGTTATTATCTTAAAAACCTATGACTTATATAGATCACACTGAATCCCCAAAATACATTGGGAAACTGTCTTTCTTGCTTTAATCGGTTGGCAAATTTAATTCTCCCTGGAGGAATAATTGTAGGGAATTATTCTCTCCTTTCAACACAGAGAGAAAGCCAGCTCAGCAATTCAATGACACTTGCTGCAGGTCTGTGAATGTCAACACCTCACTCCTCCCTCCACACAAAGAGAACATTAATACACTAAGTCACATTTAACAAAAATCTCCCAAACATTTCATCAGCAACATTTTTGGAAACCCACTTTAGAATGTTAAAGTTTGTTAAAGACACCTACACTGATTCCATTTTCCCTCCTACTTTTTCTATTAACTATTAACCACACAATACTAATTACCCAGCTGGCCTTTTTGCAGCGGCAGGTTTCCAAATTACCCGGTCCCGCTCCCCCTACAATTTGAAGCTGTCACGATAAGAGCTGAGGACTTGCATTTCCTCCTACAGCTTGGTGCTGTAATTAAAGCAATAAATATGTCTCCCTTTGAGGGAGAAGTAGGCAGGGAGGCAGGCACTCTTCCAATCCATTAGTCTTCCAGTATAGTTTGTAGGATTTAAATTCCAATTCACATAGGACAATGCAAGAACCTGTACACACAACAGAGAGGAAAAAGAGTCAGCTGATGGGCAGAGGAGGGAGGGAAGAAGAATCCAGTCACAGCACCAGAGTAGACAGTAGATGGGATGCCCTTGAGGGACATGGACAGATGTCTCAAGAGTTTTCTCATTGTTAGTTGGAATCAACCCAGTAGGATTTAGAATTACAGAAATCTCATTTGGGTCACAATTAGCTTGTGGACTGAATCACATGATTTAATTTATGCATTTGTTTGATAGTAGCTTTATTTTTATTTTGAAAAAGAAAAAATGATTAGTTAAAGTTTTTGAAAAGTTATTACATGATCATTAGGAATAATTTAGCCATGGAGAACAGTACAAAGAAGAAAACTCCTATGTCACCTTAAATCTTCCATCAAGAAATAGCCATCAGTATTAGGGGAATATCATTTCAGATATGACTTTTTATGTATACACAGATTAATAAATAGATTTGAATCCTTATAAGAAAGGTTTTGCTGTGACAACTATTGCATAAAAGTCTCCACTTTAACTTGACTTTGATAGAAAGGGGAGAAGTACAGGGACCTTATTTCTTAAGTTTCAAAAATATCCCTCTAAGGCTGATGAAAAACTATTTAGCAGTTGAAGTCATTATGTCTTTGATTTTTTAAAATAAATTTTAGGTTTGACCCTACCAATTGACTCTAACAAAGAACAATATTATACCTTCTTCTACCTCCTCTAACTGCATTTTTATTAAAATAATTTTATTATCTTTATTATATTTTGTCACATAAGTAATCTGTTCTGTAAATACTGTTTGCATAAGTGGCTCATATTTGTTTGAAATTTAAAAGGATTCAGTATATACACTAATATTCTTTTACTGTGACTCCCTCAGTTGTCATTTAATTTTTTGCTTCATTTTCTTTATTAGCCAAATTTGTCATCAAGTGTATGTGTATGCTTGTGATAAGAAGGGCTATTGCATGCTGAAATGCTTCATGTTTGAGTTTATCTAATTGTTGTCTTATATTTGAAATACATCTTGGCTCTATTCATTATTCTTGGTCACACTCTCAGAACTTTATAGAAGGCTTTTGCAATTGAATGCTTGCATGAGAAAGTGAAATGTTGATCTGGTTTCCCCTTCTTGGCTCCTGTAGGCATTTAAGCTTGACTGTAGGCCTGATTGTAGTCCAACTCCTTTCTTATACAAGAAAAAAATATTGAAGCTAAATAATTTGCAATATAGATTTTCACCAGTGGTGTAAAAAGATACTTAATCTTCTCCATTCTACTAAATAAAGAAAATAATATGGCACTATGGCTTTAACTTGCATGCCTTTGATCCCTAGGATGGGTTGAACATCTCTGAATACATTAATTGATAACTGCTTGCATTGAGTTTTACAAAACTTAGCAGAGGCCTATATGGTAATTCACACATAGATTATATATGTAAGTTAATATAATAATGTAACTGGATTAATTTAATGGAGCCACTGTATTAAGGTAAGGGTGCCATGTTAACCTGATTAGATCATTCTGACCTTTGCAAGGTGACTATGGGTTTTGCTAATAACAAAATACATAGAATAATGGAATTTCAAAATGAAAGGAACTCAGGAGATTTTTTAGACACTATGTTTTTTAAACACTAGATCTGCTGAAGATGATGTATACATACTCCTGATCTCTCCACAGAACATAAGGAACATTAAAAGTATTCACTTGATCTTAGATTCTTTTTCACTCCTTCCTGCTAAAATAAAGGTCCTTTGTGTTCTTCAAGAATCTAATGAAACTGGAGATGACCCAGTGACTGGGGGACTCAGGGAAGGAGAGTGGAGGCTCTGGAGAAAGCAACACACCTCTTAAGGTGGAAAAGAACTGTGGTTGAGGTCATTTTATTTCTTATTTATTCAGCCTTTGCCACACAATTTTTCTTTAATGACCAAAGCTTTATAGGTGACTTATTTGCAAACATATTCCAAATAATGTTGTTGAACTTAGCCCTTAATTCTATCTTACATATTTTTTGGTCTACAATGGCAGTCTCTGTAAAGTCAGAGTTTATTCTTCTATATATCTGAAAGTAATGGATTAGCCAAAAAAAAAAAAAAAAAAAAAAAAAAAAGAAGAAGAAAAGAAAAGAAAAAAAGTACATTAATTGTAAAAGGGATAAATAATCTATGGCACATACTACAAATAAAGAAATATTGTATAGTTAGGAGTAAGAACAAACTATTATTTCAGGCAAGAATACAGATACATTTTACAAGCATGATTTTAAGGAAAAGAAGCCAAAGGAAAAAAATACATTCTGCATTATTCCATTTATATGAAGTTCAAAAAACAGACACAACTTATTAATGATATTAGAATTGTGGCTAGATAGTGGTTGTCTTTGTGGGAAGGTAATGGTTGAGAGGGAGCACGATGGGGCTCGGGGGTGCTGGCCACAGATGAGTTCACTGTGATGGACACCCAAACTGTGTCCAATTTCCTGCATATAGGTTATGTATCAATATGTTTTTTGAAAAGTTAATACTTATGCAGGACAAAAACACCATAAATAAAGTTAAAAGACAAGCCATGAACTGGGAGATAATAATACTAATACATATAGTTGATCACAGTTTAATATCCACAATATATGAAGAACTCTTACAAGTGTGTGAGAAAAAGACAACCACTCCTCTAAAACTGTGCCAAATATGTAAACAGTTAATTCACAGATGGTGATCAAAGGAGCCAGAAACATGAAAAGATGTTCAATCTCCCAGTTATCAGGGAAGTGTAAATTAATTCCATAATGAGATAGCTTTTTATATTAAACAGATTGGCAACAATCTGATGGTGCCAGTGAATGCTGAATGAAGACATGAGTCAATGAGAAGATTTATAAATTACTGGAATCTTAGCTCAGGAAGCTGTAACAAAATACCATAGACTGGATGGTTTAAACTACAGACATTTATTTCTCACAGTTCTGGAGCCTGGGAAGTTCAAGATCAAGGTGCCAGCAGATTAAGTTCTTGGTGAAGGTCCACTTTCTGGCTTGCAGATGGCCACCATGTCCCTGTGTGCTCACATGCCCTCTTCACTGTGGGTGCACTGAGAGCAAGCGAGCTCTTATGTTTCTTTCTCTTCTTATAAGGGCACTAATCCCAGCATGAAGGATCAACCCTCGGGGCCTAATCTAAACCTAATTACCTCCCAAAGGCCCTACCTCCAAATACCATTGCATTTGGAGTTAGGACTTCAACATATAAATTGGGGTGGGGATGAACACAAGCATGTAGCCCATAACACCTGTTGGAGAATAAATTGGCACAACCACTTAGAAGAGCAATTTGGTAATATCTAGCAAAGTTGAAGATCTGCAGACCTATTTACTCAACAGTTCCATTTTTAGGTGAATTCTCCAGAGAATTGTTCAAACATGGGTAAAGAGAACATAAAATGATGTTAAATACACTAGGAATAAGTGATTGGAAATAACCAAAATGTTTATCAGAGAACAGGTAAATTAATTGTGGTATAGTAAAATTTCTTGATAGCACGATAAATGGGTTCCAAATAGTCAAGCAGTTAAAATGAGGAATAAGCTATGAGATCTTGCAGTTCCTGGGTCCCACTGTCTATGGTTTGGTGGCAGTACATGGTGAGGTTGTCTGATCCAGTTTAAATATCAACAGGAATGATTCTAGGTCCTATATTTGGAGAGAAATTCCAGGAGAATAGTCATAGTAACAAGACTTTCCCAGTTAGTAGTCACATTTTTTAAGGGCCATACTCAAGGAAATTAAGCTGGAAGAATACTAAAGAGGACACACTCTGGTTGTATTTTCTGAAGAAAAATTTATCATATCTGAATTTCACACTTACTCCAAGATTTTAGTGTATATTAATTCAACAGAATACTACACAGAGCTTAGCATGTGTGAACTGGAGATACAAATGTCAATATGGAAATATCGTAAAAACATAAAGTTAAGTGAAAAAATAAATTGCAAAACAATATGTAGGGTTTGATATGATTCAACTCAAATTCCAAAATTAGTATGCTAATACTGTACTTTGTGTATTGATTCATATGTAATAAAAGTCTAAACAATAATGGAATGATACACAACAGCTTCAGGATTATGCTTACATCTCGAAGGTAAGAAAATTAGATCAGCATAGTGTATATAGGGGTTTTCAATTGTAGTTATTCCACGTCACCTCTTCGAAAAAATCAGGCTGGCTGGTTAGCTCAGTTGGTTAGAGCATGGTGCTGATAGCACCGAGGTCCAGGATTCGATCCCTGTACCAGCTAGCCATCGTGAAGGAAACTGAGACCCAAGAAATGCACAGTTTTCCCACAACTTGCATTTTATTTTGTCATTCTTTGAGTACGGAATTCTCCATTATTGTATGTGAACAAAGTAACTGAAATTTGGACATATGTGTTGGATTATCTTCCTGTTAAAAAAACGGGGGTGGGCAGCAGAATGCAGTAGACTAAACACTGCAGTGAGATTGGCCTTTCAATACCTGGCTTCAGTGGGCTGAAAGCCATGATCTCTGTATCCCACTAAACACATCTGAAAGCTCCGTTTTAAAGATTCTAAAGAATCTTAAACTCTTTAAAACTGTCTGTGAAATATTCTGACTTTCCTGGAGAAAGGTCTGACTGTAGCATTGATAAGATTCTCAAAGGTGTCCATGGCTCAGTAATGATTAAGATGAAGATGCCAAATATTTACTACTCTACACATAATCAGATTTTTAAGAAAAAATAGTACCCAAGAACTCTTTTAGCATAGGATGGGCAGGGCTCATTCCTCTTGCCCTTGTCCATTTTGATAAAACAATGCTTTAACACATGGGTGATGTTCTGGATAGTTGAGAAGACAATGGTTTCCAGATCTGGTCAGTCCATTGGAACCACCTGGGGAGCTTTTAAAGTAATCTCTGTAAGAAATTTCATATCAGCAGGGTGAGGGAAAGTGAAACATTTTAAGTAAAAACCCTCTGCTTTTCTAGCGTGCTTTTAGAATCACTAAATTAAAACATGATGCTAGTCAGGCCAGGTTATGTTTCTGACCCACTAGGGCCAATGAATTTCATACAGAGAAAAACCTCTGACCATTGGTAACAAATTCTATCATTAAACACTTTTCTACTATTAAATGCTTTTTATATGCAGGACAAAAATAGAGGACAGAGTATAAAATAAAAGTGGGTGATCATAACTCATTTTTCTCCTACAGAAAAGGCAATCGAGACCTGTGTCTTCCTATAAGTATATGGCAGAATCATCCCGTAAAAAGCCGCAGGACTTACTCTTGGTTAGATCTTTGCACAAGTGCTAGGATGGGAATTAGCATGCAAAGCGTAACTGCAATTTTTAAATCTTGATTTTGGGGGTTCTCATACATACTTTGTGATATTGGAAATGAATCTCCAAAATACATTGTCTTGTAATACAAAGACAATTTAACTGAGAAATAAGTAAAAAATACAGAACAGAAGAGTTAAGCAAAGTACATAGCATGTCATACATATGCACTTTAAAAGCAGCTACTATTTATTGGGTATTCATTATAAAATGGGCAGTTTAATAAGCACTTATGTGCTTGTTTAATCTTCTAGATATCCATACTTCTATGAAGTAAATACTATTTACTATCACCTATTTCATAGATGAAAAAAAGACTGATATATTAATGTGATATAACTTGATCAGGATAACAATTAACTATAATCTATAAAATTCCTTGTATGTTCTGTATATTAATCCCTTGTCAGATGTATAGTTTGCAAATATTTTCTTCCATTCTGTAGGTTTTCTTTTCATTCAGTTAATTGCTGCTTTTGCTGTGCAGAAGATTAGTTTGATATAATCCCATTTGTTTATTTCTTCTTTTGATACCTGTGCTTTTAAGGTCTTATTCATAAAGTCTTTGTCCTACCCTACTTCTTGAAGTGTTTCCCCTATATTTTCTTTTAGGAGTTTTGTAGTTTCAGGTCTTATATTTAAGTCTTTAATCCATTTTGAGTTGATTTTGGTATACAGTGAAAGGTATGGGTCTAGTTTTTTCTTCTATGTATGGATATCTGTTTCTGAAGAAACAGTCTTTTCCCCAGTGTATATCTCATTGCCTTGTCAAATATCAGTTGGCTGTAAGTATGTGGGTTGCTTCCTGGATTCTGTATTCTGTTCCATTGGACTGAGTGTGTAATTTTATGCCAGTACCAAATTGTTTTAGTTACTTTAGCTTTGTAATATATTTTGAAGTCAGGTAGTGTTATGCCTCTGGCTTTATCTTTATTTTTGCTCAGGATTGCTTTGGTTATTTGGGGTCTTTTGTTGTTCCATATGAATGTTAGGATTGTTTTTACTATTTCTGTGAAGAATATCATTGGTATTTTGATGAGGATTGCATTGAATCTGTAGATTGCTTTGGGAAGTATGAACATTTTCACAATGTTACTATTTCCTATCCAAGACCATTGAATGTCTTGACATCCTTTGGTGTCCTCTTTAATTTCCTTCAGCAGTGATTTATAGTTCTCATTGTAGACATCTTTCATCTCCTTGGTTAAATTAATTCTTAGGGTTTTTTTTTTGTGAGTGTGTGACTGTTGTAAAGGGCTTGATTTCTTGATTTCTTTTTCTGCTAATTCATTATTGGAATTTTAAAATGCTACTGATTTTTGAGTGTTGATTTTGTATCCTGCAACTTTACTGAAATCATTTATCAACTTTAAGAGTTTTTGCATAGAGTCCTTAGGTTTTTCTTTATATAGGATCATGTCATCTGCAAGCAGGGACAATTTGACTTCATCTTTTCCAATCTGGTTGCCCTTTATTTCTTTGTCTTGCCAGGCTTTTCTAGCGTGCTTTTAGAATCACTAAATTAAAACATGATGCTAGTCAGGCCAGGTTATGTTTCTGACCCACTAGGGCCAATGAATTTCATACAGAGAAAAACCTCTGACCATTGGTAACAAATTCTATCATTAAACACTTTTCTACTATTAAATGCTTTTTATATGCAGGACAAAAATAGAGGACAGAGTATAAAATAAAAGTGGGTGATCATAACTCATTTTTCTCCTACAGAAAAGGCAATCGAGACCTGTGTCTTCCTATAAGTATATGGCAGAATCATCCCGTAAAAAGCCGCAGGACTTACTCTTGGTTAGATCTTTGCACAAGTGCTAGGATGGGAATTAGCATGCAAAGCGTAACTGCAATTTTTAAATCTTGATTTTGGGGGTTCTCATACATACTTTGTGATATTGGAAATGAATCTCCAAAATACATTGTCTTGTAATACAAAGACAATTTAACTGAGAAATAAGTAAAAAATACAGAACAGAAGAGTTAAGCAAAGTACATAGCATGTCATACATATGCACTTTAAAAGCAGCTACTATTTATTGGGTATTCATTATAAAATGGGCAGTTTAATAAGCACTTATGTGCTTGTTTAATCTTCTAGATATCCATACTTCTATGAAGTAAATACTATTTACTATCACCTATTTCATAGATGAAAAAAAGACTGATATATTAATGTGATATAACTTGATCAGGATAACAATTAACTATAATCTATAAAATTCCTTGTATGTTCTGTATATTAATCCCTTGTCAGATGTATAGTTTGCAAATATTTTCTTCCATTCTGTAGGTTTTCTTTTCATTCAGTTAATTGCTGCTTTTGCTGTGCAGAAGATTAGTTTGATATAATCCCATTTGTTTATTTCTTCTTTTGATACCTGTGTTTTTAAGGTCTTATTCATAAAGTCTTTGTCCTACCCTACTTCTTGAAGTGTTTCCCCTATATTTTCTTTTAGGAGTTTTGTAGTTTCAGGTCTTATATTTAAGTCTTTAATCCATTTTGAGTTGATTTTGGTATACAGTGAAAGGTATGGGTCTAGTTTTTTCTTCTATGTATGGATATCTGTTTCTGAAGAAACAGTCTTTTAAAAAAAAAAAAAAAAAAAAAAAAAAAAAACCACGACACTCACAACAATTCATTGAATTGTCAAAAGGACAGAACAGAACTGAGGCTGCCAGAGATGTGAAAGGGGGTGGGGGGGAGGGTTTAGCAAGAAATTGGTAAAGGGCCACAAAATATGATTACATTGTTTAATGCCGAATATACTAATTATTCTGATTTTAGCATCATATATTGCATACAGGTATTGATATTCAACCCTGTATCCCACAGATATGTACAATTAATTATGTTTCAATTTTAAAAAATGAAATATTAAGGATTGATGTTTACATACAATCAGGTTATTTATGATAAAATGAATATATTTTTAAAAACTCGATATAGTAAAAACAAATATATAAATAAATAAATAAAATTCCAGACCACAGTTGCATTATGACTTTTGTAGGCCCTAGGGACATTTGCCTTTGTGGGCCCTTTCCTTAACGAAAGTTATTAAAGGTTATATTTCATGACTGCATTGGTATGAAGATGAATATAATCTTGGCTAGATTATATTTAATTTTGAAATATGAATGGTTTCTGTGCATCAATTGATATGATCATGAAGTCTTTCTTATTTAAACTGTTAATATATATAAACTAATAAATATAAACTTTAGTTATTATAAACTAAAATCCAAATGTAATATTTTGGAATATAGTGAAAATTTTTTTTGGTGCTGAATCACTCTTTGTATTCCTAGGATAAACTCTTTTTGGTTTGATGTGTGTTTTTTACTGATGAATTCAATTTGCTAATCTTTTCCTTGTTTAAGTTTCTGTATCTTTGACAATGAGAGACATTGATCTGTAGTTTTATTTTTTGACACCAGTTATATCTAGTTTTAATGTTAGGTAGTGTGTTCTCCCAAAATAGATTGAAGGTTCATCTTTTATTGCCTGCAAGAGATTGTGTAGAATTAGTGTTATTTCTTCTTTAAATGTTTGGTAATATTTGTCAGTAAAACCATCTGGACCTGGAGATTTCCTTTTCAGCCATCTAATGTGAAGGTACTTCAAAAAGTTCATGGAAAAATAGAATTAGTATTTTTTTTTCAGCTAGTGTATATTTAAGCTCTAGAATTTCTATTTTAGCTCTTTTTATAGTTTCCACATCTCCCTTGAGATTCCTTGACTGTTCATTTATTTTCTTTATTTTTTCCTATACATACTCAAACATGCTTATAATAATATATAAAGCCCTTCTCTGCTTTTTGCAAGATCTGGTTCATTTGTGGGTCAGTTTCTGCTGAAAGTTTTTGGTTTTTTTTGATGAATGATATTATTTTCTAGCTTCATCACATATCTCATATCTTATTGTGTGAAATTGTGTATAAAATTACAACAGAGACTGAGTTATACCACTATTTGGTTTGGTTTATCTCAGGGAGTGTGAACTCTTTTCTAAGTGTGATAGCTAAGTTGAGAAAGTGATCATTTACATTTTATTATGGAATAAGTTCATCTGGGATTGGTCCCCAGCTCTAGAATGTTGAACACATATCTGAACAGCACAACTCCCAACTTCCAGCTCTGCTGCTGTGGGTACTGATGATGATGGGTTTACTTCTTCTTATCAGTGTTTGATCCTGAACCTAGGAGGCAATTGGGCTGCAGTTCAAGTTTGGATTAAATGGTTTCAGGCCAATTTCTAAGCTCATAAGAATGCTCAAAAGTGAACAATTTTTTCTGGTGTTTATTCCTGTCTTCAGCTGACATTTTTTGTGGCAAAATTGAGTTGGGAGGGTAAATACTGAAAAGAATAATTATTTCAAGCAAATTATTAGTGAACATGGGTTTTTCTGAAGCTAATCTGCCTCATCAGTTCCCATCATTGCCATTAGCTCCACGGGTTCTTCTGGACCCAGTAAAGGTAAAGCTTTCTTCCTTCTCTCCCTGCCGGTAAACAGAGTCAGCAATTTGTTCTCCTCCCAAAAGTTGCCACAACCCACACTTATGGGCTACTCTCACTCTGTAAG
This sequence comes from Galeopterus variegatus, assembly GCF_000696425.1. Lineage (NCBI taxonomy): Eukaryota > Metazoa > Chordata > Mammalia > Dermoptera > Cynocephalidae > Galeopterus > Galeopterus variegatus. The sequence goes on along the minus strand of NW_007732912.1, from coordinate 103,687 downwards.
TCAGTTCTTCAAGGCTTCCTTACATACACTCCTCTTCAATAGTCTGATAGGTAATATAATGGTTCATTTTATGTGTCAAGTTCACTGGGCTACAGGGTGCCCAGATATTTGGGCAAACATTATTCTGGATATGGCTGTGAGGGTGTTTTGGGATTAGATTAACATTTGAATTGGCAGACTGAGTAGTGATTGCCCTCTTTAATGTGGGCAGACTTCATCCAATTAGTCGAAGGCCTGAATAGAACAAAAAGCCTGACACTCTGGAGAGTAAGAGAGAATTCCTCCTGCCTGACTGCTTTGAGCTGAGACATCAGTCTTTTCCAGACTTTGGACTTGAAGTAAAACATTGGCTTTTCTTGGGTTTTGAGCCTGACAGCTTTCAGACTAGAACTTACAGCTTCAGCTTTCCTGGTTCTCAGGCTTTCCAATTCAGACTTGAGTTACACATTGGCTCTCCTGAGTCTCTAGCTTGCCAGTTGCAGATGTTGGGACTTCTCAGCTTCCATAATCATGTGAACAATTCCATATAGTAAATCTTTTTCTATACATATGTATGTATCTTATTGGTTCTGTTTCTCTGGAGAACCTTGACTAATACAGATAAATGAGTTTTATATTGTATTACTGGCATTTTATTTTGTTTACCACAAGTATGAAGGTCTTTGCATTCTTCAATATCCTAACTGGAAGCAGAACATCCAAACTCATTTATTTTGTGTTTAGTCTTATTAAACAGAAGAATGCATGTAGAGGTTAAAAAGTTAAAGAAAATAAAATACATCTGTGTAACAAAAAAGAGAAATGATGACTAGGTGATAAGAAAGTAGATTGAGGGCCGGCCCGGTGGCGCACTGCGCTAGTGCGCCGCTTGGGAAGCGCGGAGGCGCTC
>NW_007732912.1:100944-102322 GCF_000696425.1 Galeopterus variegatus | reverse complement strand
TAATCAAAATATTAAGAGTTTGAAAATGACACCTATGAGGATATTAAACAGAGAGAAGAACCAGAAAATGAGAGCTATTTTCAAATGATTGTAAGATTGTCTTTATATGAGACATTAGGTTTGCTCTTCGTTGTTTTGGAGAGAACTAAAGCCAATGAGCAAAAATTGAGGCTAATTTTATCCTCAATTAATTCATTCAAGAAATATGGGCTGAGAAGCTAGTACATGGCAGTCACTATTCTTGACACTTGAGATACATCACTGAAGAAAGACAAGATTTCTGCCGTATGGTATTTACAGTCTAACAAGGGAAATCTAAGAAATCAATGGAAGAAAAATGTTGAACTATCAACAGTGAAAAAAGTGACCCCTTGCGTGTCTGAGTCCCCTGGTAGAATCTTGATAATTATACAGCATATTTTAGAGGAGATTCCTAAACAAGAACAGAGTTGAATCAGATGATCTATAAGATTTCTTCCCACTGTGAGATGCTCTGAATCTTTGACAATTTAAATTATTACCTACAAGAAATATCATGGACTTTGCTGTTAGCATTCACTAAGAATCAAAATGGATTAATTTCTTCGTTGGATACCAAAAGTTGGGGTCACTGTTATCCCTTCCCATGAGCCATTCTTTGTCAATAATTTAATTTCAGGCACTGGTTCTTACACATAATGTGCCATGTAGATGCTCTGCTTGGCCACCTTCTACTATGCCCATCTCACACCCTCATATCTTAGCTAATAAATCACTCCCCCATTCCCTGACCCTTAATTCTAAATTAGGTCCCTTTTAATATTTTGTTAGTTACCCCCATGGCACTCACCTTAATTTGCAATTTTACTCTCTTGGTGTGTGATTATTTTCTTAATCTATATCCTCACTAACCTGCAAGCTCTGTGAGAGTAGGGACTGTGTCTGTTTTCTTCACCACTTTATGCACAGGACCTAGCTCTGTACTTGACACATGATAAACTGCAACTAATCTGCATTTGGTGGTGAACAATAACTTAATTGAGCAGAATCCCTGGAGAACAGGAATTATTAATCTATAAATTATCAAGAGCGTTGAGTGACTGGTTTAGCTGTGTGAAGCCACAGAGAAAGGAAGGATTTCCCAAACATTGGGCATTTTCATAGATTTCTCTATTCCTGAATACCTAGAACTCTGGAATATCAACGCTGGGAGGAGACTTAGATCTAATGCCTCCCTTGACAGAAAACTTGAACCTACAGAGAGGAGCAGGCTATGAATATGCATGAATCAGTGGAAACACAGGGTGCATTTTAAGAGCTACTTTCTCAGAAATATTTTGGAAAACACACACACACACACACACACACACACACACACACACACACACACACACACACA
>NW_007732912.1:95851-100197 GCF_000696425.1 Galeopterus variegatus | reverse complement strand
ACACACACACACACACACACACACACACACACACACACACACACACACACACACCCTTCTCAAACCATACGACTTGAGTTTGAAATTCCTCCTAAGCTGTTAATCCAAAAAAATCCAAAAGTGGCTAAAGATGGGAGCCTGTGGGGTGGGTGCGGGGTAGACGCTGAGCTGGTGCGGAGCGGGTGGCCCCCGCTGGAGGCGCGGCCCCCACGTGCGCGGTCCCCGAGGAGCCCGGTGCTGAAGGCGCCCGCGGGGCCGCCGTGCAGAGCTGAAATGCTGACAGCCCTCTGACGGCGCTGGTCACCACAGTAACTTTCCGAAACCTCCCACGGCGGGGCTGGGGGAGGGGAAACCAAAAATCCCAAATATAATTTAATTTCCAGGGTAAACATTTTCATGTAAAAATGGCCAAGGCTTCCCCGGAGGCGCGGCTGCCTGCTTGGCATTACCACACTGCCCCCTGGAGCCCTCTGCGGAGCCGGCTCCGGCGGCCAAGGCCAGGAGAAAGTGTCCGCGGAGCCCGCAGGGATGCACAGGCGGAGAGGTCAGGGCCAAGGAGCACAGATGACAGGGGATGAGCTTAACTGATTGGCTTCTGTCCCACGAGTGGGCTACATGCAAATAACCAGAACAGTAATTGTTAGGAATTCTCGGTTGATCTCGAAAGACCCATGAGTTAAGTGGGTAACATAAGAGCTAGCCACCGGTGGATGTGAGGGCTCAGAGAGTCCCTGCTCCAAAACTTCTCCCCTAGGATTCTGCTCTAAGACCCCAGCCTGGCATGAAGGCGGTGAAAGTATTCAGCTGTTATTAAGTGTTTACTACATGGCAGGAGCTGTGCTAAGTCCGTCATATATTTTTTCTTGTTTCATCTTTATAACAGCACTGTGAGGTAGAAACTACCATTTTCTGGATTTTACAGAGGACCAGATAGAGACTCAGGAAGCTTAAGCAGCGTTTCCACAACTGTATGATCAGTAAATGGCTGAGCTGGGATTTGAACCTAGATCTGTGGGACTATGCCCAGATGTCAGGGAGAGCCCAGATGGTAGTTCTGCTTCTGTGAGCTTTGTCCACTGGGGCTAGTTATCTCTCCGCTCCAGACCTTCCACTTCTCCTCTGCAAATGAGGGGACTGCATTAGAACTCAAGGGCTAAAACTCTACTCTTCTATGAATCTACCACACTGGCAGCTTAACAAGGATAAGTTCAATAAAGATTAGCAGGTCAAAAGCAAAAGCATGAAAGGAGGCACAAGATAGAAAGGTTTTGATAGACTGCTGTGTAGCAATGGGGGGAGCTTTGCACAGGACACGGTAATGGGGAACCTTCTGGGAAAATGGAATGGAGGTCTAGAGAGGAGTCAGGTCCAGACACATGTCCTATAATCACACAGATTACACCTGCTTCCTAATTTGGGTACAAAGTGGCCTTGCACAGATAGGGTTGTTAGTGGGTCCATCTTAGATCAAAGGCAAAATATTCTGCTGCGCTAAAATGTGATCAGTTTCATTTATAGAACAATGTCCATGCTGGTTGGAGTTTATGTGAAGACAGTGGGGAGGCAGCATTTAAAAACTGTGGAAGTAAATGAAATTGGAAAGCCATTTATCTCTTCCTTCCTCAAGTCTATTTGTCCCCTGCAGGGTTGTAGAGAAGCAATAGGATTCAGTAACTGGTTATGACGAACTGCTGAGCTTGGAAAATTGCCTCTTATAATAATAGTTATGACTTACTGAGCCCCCTCTCTGTCACTAACATTAGTCTCATGATTGCCAAGAAGTTGTCAGTTTCTTTACCTTGTGGACATTGCAGTATTTGATTTCACACACACACATACACATTGTGCCATTATATATGTTGAACACTGTAGTCCTCTTCTAGAAGCTGGGTTGAGAAATCATTCCAACTCCACCCTCAAAAAATTCTTAACCTGTGGCATAAGAAAACAAAAAGAGCAACTGTTACAACACAAGCTGAAAAGGGCCATGAGAGAGGTCTACCTGGGGTCTTATGGGGCTCACAACCCAACTCGGCTTAAAGGAAAAAGAAAGGTTAGGGAAACTATCAAAAGGAAGTGACAAACCCAGCCAAGTGGGTGGATTGGGAAGGATGTTCTAAGCATAGGAACTGTAATGAGCAAAGACACTGCCGCATGGACCAGTGTGATTTATTCAGGGACTTGCACAAAGCTGTTCTGGCAGCAGGAAGGATGCTATGGGAGAGTGGCACAGGACAAGTTTGGAGAAGTAGGTGGAGACAGATCAAAAGGACTTAATAGTACTTTATAAGACATTTCAATTTAAAAGAAGTAGGAAGCCACTGAAGGATTTCACGTAGTGCAATAGTCCTTAAATATAATCAGAAAATACTTTAAAGTCCCTAATGCTCAAAACCTAAAAGAAACAAAACTGAGACAAGAAGAAATAAGATAATACGACATTATATATAATATAAAATATTATGCATCATTATAGTATATTTCATTAATATACTGAGTGATTAGAAGTTTTTAGGCTGTTGACAGTCTTTGGGCTTTATCACTGTAGAATGGACTGGTACATGTAACACAATCTGCTCTTGATTTTTAATGTGTTTACAGGGCGATGATAGTATCTATGAATCAGCTTCTTGGGTTCAGGGCACTCTCTGACAAACAGTAAATAATTCCATTTCCTTGTGTCTTCTCGGCTCTGGCAGGACGTGGTCACACCACATGCGCTTTCCAGGCCCTGGCTTATTTATGTGTCTCCTCTTTTTGCAGTTAGCTGGTCTACAATCAAAACAGCTCTTCCCAGGGTTATAGACAGGATGAGTCCTCTTTCACCCACGCTATCTATATAATTCCAGCATCATTCTTCTGCTTTCCACTGGAAACAAAAGCCAGGAAAGAGTGTCTTTGAAGAATCTGAAACTCATAAAACAGAGAGCAACATAAACTGAAAATAGAACCGGGAAACTTATTTGTTCTTTCCCTTGAGCTCTTGTGCAGACAAGGAATTATGATGCAACCTCACTGGCCGACCATAAATTGTTCAATTTCTTCACGCCTCCAAGCTGACGCCAACCTGTCATCAAGATCTGGTCTTGATCTTTCCAGTCTGGTTCTTCACTTTTTCAACTAAAGCCTGGCTCTTTGCAGCCTTTTTCTGATTAACTTAGGATCTGGCTTTTCTCAGTCAAACTTCTGCCCGTTCAAGAACTTATCTAACAATGCATGGTTTCCTGGGACTTCCAACATCTCGATGAAAATAAGGCACTGGACAAGTTGTGTAACTTAAGCCAAGCAGTTCCTGTTTGCTCTGACATTGAGGAGCTGGTTCTGGATAACACACGTTTGTACTTCTTCAAGTGGCACTTCTCTGAGGACTTTCCTGACCACCTTATTCAAAACTGCAACCTTCCCCCATGTCCCATTGCCCTTAACCCATCCTAATTCTTGTGTACCTTTTTGTTGTAACTCATTTATTATAGTTATTGTCCATTGTCTGTCCCTTCCAGAAAAAAAATGTGAGCTCCACAAGGGAAGGACTTTTATCTTTTTTGTTGTTCATTGAAGTAACTTAAGAGTATATAAAAGTACCTTGCGTATGATATATAGTCAATAAATATTTTCTGAATATATATGGGAGGTGTATTTATACATTAAACACACACACACACACTCACACCTCTATCAGTAAAAAGAACTAGCTAGGTATGTAAATAAAGGTAAAGAGATAGGTAGGTGGTTGGTTAGGTAGGTAGAGATGCATTTGTGTTTATATAGGTGTGTAGGAAGAGATACAGTGAGAAAACATTAAGACAGAATCAGCCAGGATGAGAATCACCATGTCCATGTCTCTAGACACAGTGGTTTCTGTACAAATAATTAGCATATCCAGTCTAACAATTACTTACAGAATCACTGAAGACTGTTTGGAATTGAGACTTTTCTGGGAAATCCATGATGGTCTCTCTGCATATTATTTAGGCCTCACCCAAGGTAGACTGGCCCCTTCCTCAGTTAGGATATTAGCCTGAGATCCAGAGCCATCTGTTCTTAGAGCAGCTCCAAAACCACAGACCTTGTCCCTAGTCTCACTTGGAGAGGTGAAGTAGGAAACTAGAGAGTTTTCTCAGTGGCAGCACCAAGAGATGAGTTTTATCACATCTCCATGTCTAAGACTGACTTGGTAAAAATATAACTTACATGAAACCATAGTGAGACTTCAACTCAAGTATTTAGAGAGACCTCCTTGCTCATCCAGCTTCACTCCAACCTCTCACCAGATGGCTACCCCAGGCCTCTCCTCTATGGAAGTTCTAGAACCACAATACTCTTCTTTCCCTGGATGATCCACAGTC
>NW_007732912.1:91772-95031 GCF_000696425.1 Galeopterus variegatus | reverse complement strand
ATTCATGTTGTGTGCAATGAGTGTGTTACTATGGTAATAATTATGGCTTTACATTAAGTAGAAAGAAAATCAGAAGTAGAAAAACTAGTTTTATTTACCAGTCAGTCGTGCTTCCTCCCTTCATCTGCAGCCCTTATACACTGAAGTCTGCCAGGATTCCTGCTGCAAGCTTAATCTAGCTATGGCCCTGGTCTGGATGGCCACTTTTGGCAATTGTTAGTGATGCAAAATAAACTGAAGTCTAAGTCACCACTTCCACTCTTTACTAAGTAAAGTGACATATGAGAATAGAAAAAACACAGTCAAGAGAGACTTAGTTTCTGACAGTGCTCTCTTATGGATATTCTATATTAATGATGTTAATTTTGTGTGTGTGTGTGTGTGTGTGTGTGTGTGTTTAACTATGAGCCTCAGTTTCCTTCGTGGCAGGATGACAGCATTAGATCAAATGCTTTCCAGATCCGTGCCAGCCTTAGCATTCTGTATGCTACAGTTGAAACAGCATAGCCTGAAGAAACAGATAGACCTAGATTTTAATCCTGGATAGATACCATTTATAATCCCTGTAATCTCTGACAAGTATACCTCTCTGAACTCCAGTTTTCCTTATCTTTAAAATAAAAAAATACTAACTGTTTCACAGGTTGTGGCAAGGTCTGAGATAATGTATGTAAACTGCTTGTTGCCTAGAACATATTCAGTAAAAGGCACCATTTAATATGTGTTTATTTATTCATTCTTCATGTACTAATTTAAAGAGTACCATTGAGGTTCTATAACGCTTTGGGCTTCAATGATGAGTAAAACACCAGTACGAAGTCTTCCCTCGTGGAGTTTACGACCTAGAGGGGAAGAGAAATTAACTGAGACAAATGCAAAACTGCAGCTGCAGCAAGCACTTATACGGAGCTGGGAGATGCTGTCATAAGAGGATGTGACCTGGTCAGAGAAGTCAGGAGAGGCTCCCTGCAGAGGTGACCTACGAACTGAGAGGTGAAGTGGGAATATGCATTAATGAAGTGAGAAGAGCAGGGCAGAGAGGACAGCAGAAAAAAAGCCCAGTGGCAGAACTCTCTGTGACTGGAGCAGAGAGAGATGAGGCTGAGAGGTGGTTACAGAACAGGCACTGAAGGGACTTGGAGGCCGTGGTAAGGAATTCTGTCTGGATTATGAGAGCAAAGAAAGTTATTACAAGATGTTGAGCAGGAGGGTGATGTGACTAAGTTTGCATTTTGAAAAGATCAATATGGTATGAAGATCAGGTGCAGGGGGTGGGCAGAGTGACAATTAGATGAATGAAGAGGCAGTTGTCCTCTGGGCAAGAGAAGATAGTGGCTTGGGCAGAAGGTGGTAACAGAGATGGAGAGGTATGATGAATTTGGGGGATATTTAGGAGGCAAAATAGACAACTTTGATGAAGGATTTGGGATGGGAGGTGGTGAGGGAGAGAAGGATAAATGAAGAAATAGGAGGATTCTGGGTTGCAAAACCAAACGAATGTTGGTACTATTTGCCCAAACTTGCACACGGTATTGAAGAGGATCGTGAGATGGGTTTTAGACATGTTGAGTCTCAAGTGCATCTAAATTTTCCAACAAGCATATTTACCAAAGACAAGTACCATTACAAGTACGCAACAAAGGCGGTTCCGCACTGACAATAAAGCCCCACACGAACACAGTCTAAGACTCTGGTGTGTCCTTTCTTGCCTCTTCCAATCCATATGCACAAGGAAGCCAGAATAGCCTTTCCCAATGCAAATCTATTCAGTTTGTTATTGTGTAAATTCTCGCTATTACCACCCACTGCTTGTAGCATTTTGTCTAAAGTTTGTAATGTGGCTCACAAGAACCCCCGTCAGTGGTTGCCCTAAATCCTCAAGTAATCTCTTCCCACTATCCCTTCACTCACGACATGCCAGACACATTCATTTCTCACACAGACTCCTCCCTGCTGTTCCCTCTACCATAAATATGAGCAAACTTCACCCACCACCACACAGCCCCACGTCACCAGACCAGTCCTGCTGCTTCCCCAAGGTTTGATTTAAACCCCACAGTGTCAGGGAGGCCCTCGCTATGTGCCCCTCCACCACTGACTAGGTGAGGTCCCCTTGGCATACAGTCCCCGAGCACCCTCCTTTTTAGCACCCATCACAATTGAAAGTATGGGATTATTTGTAGAATTTTGGTTTATTATTAGTCAGCTCTTACTAGAGCAGGGGTTGTGTATTTATGTCTAACTGATGCAGTCTCAGCATCAGGTGACCGATGAAAGCTTCATGGGAGGAGACGATGGGATTATAACTGAATCTTGAACATGTCCCAGGAAGAGACAAAATGACAGGACAGAAACATAGAGTTGAGACCACACAGATATTAAAAAACATCTCTGACCGTTCAACCCTAGACCCAAGAAGAACTTCAAGGAGAAGAATGCTGTATCTGTGAATGAATAGTAAAGGTCAGTTTTGTTAAAGATCACCCAGGAAGTCTTCCAGCTCTGCACAGAACATGGCTTAGGTGGCCATTGGAGCAAGGTGCCTCAAGGAGACAGTGAGAACAGGACTGAGCAGACCCTCCACCTCATGGGCAGGCCGAAGCTGACTGGCTTAACTGCCCCTTATCCTCAGGCTTGCCCTGATTCTGGGGCACTTGATATGTTAAATTAAAAGATAATTAAATATACAATGGTGGACTTCATAAAGCAGACACTCTTTGTTTTAGTTTTTAGCATGTATACATAGTATCAGTTGCCAAAGATTTTAGAAAACTCTTTTATACGAAGAGCATGAAATTTAGCAAATTCTATCCATTAATTCATGTAGTTTTTTCCCACTTATTNCAGGATCATGTTGAACCAGGACAGGTATTTGCTAGACTATTGCACAACACAGAAGGATGAAGACTCTGAACTGAGGCTGAAGGTATACTAGACACCTCTTGTTTTTACCTTCCCAGGATCAATCCCCCATCCAGCAAGAGTGTTTTGGGTACACTTGATTCAGATTCAGCTGACTTCACCTTGAAGTTCCAGGAAGAACACACGACCCAATCGGATCAATCCAGTTAGCATGTTCCCTCTGTTCTTGTTACCAGTGAATAGGTGTCCTGGGATTCCAAACTGGAACAAGGACATCCCTCCTGACTCTTGTTGGGACCATCGAGAGAAAGGCATTGTCCTACGAGAGTCACTTTTCTAGTCAGATGGCAGCCTGGCACTTCAGGTAGCCACCTTGTACCAGCCGTGAGGAACACAG
>NW_007732912.1:88961-90233 GCF_000696425.1 Galeopterus variegatus | reverse complement strand
ACAACAAATACTGACTTGCCTAAATCCTTAGAATTACCATTTGAAAACTTCATCTTTCTGGCATCCCCCTGCTTTCCCGCCTCCCCTCCCCTCTTCAATAGAACGCTTTCTGCTTTTCTTCCAACCCAGGGATCCAAGCTCTCTGTCTACCAGGTTAACTTTCCAATCCTCTCCTCTGCTCAGAAACTAACCATCCACCATCCACACCATTACAGGTGTGGGACTCCCAAAGGCCATGTTCCTACACACCCGACACACAGGTGATTGATCTGAGGCGAATAGCTGGTCTTACCTGGGATGAAATCCCTTTTCTAAGAACTTGGAATTGAGACTGGGAGAGAGACATGCAGGCTGGACCTGTTCCATTTGGGAGTTGCAGGCTGCAGCCATTTTCTCCCATAGGGACTAGGAGTCAGAGAAAGCCATTGTCCAGCAAGAGAAGAGGACAACACAGACTCCAAGATCAAAGGAGAGACAGGAGACATACAGTGGGTACAGGCATTCTGGTCCTTGGTTTGAGTCAGCTTTTGAGGCCCGCTGCCTCTCTGTGTTTGTGTTCCATGAGACACTCCCTTCCATTATACTAAATCCTCCTACTTTTTGCATAACTATTGGCTTCAGTAGCTTTCAGTCATAAATAAGCTATAAATATATTATAATACACTCTATCAAAATCCACCCTTAAGGAAGTTTCTGATAAGGTTGCCCACACTGATATGTGAAAGATTTGAAATTTTACATTCCAGGATAATTTAGAGCTAGACGTTTTAATTCAAAGACATGAATCTAAAGAGTGGAGGTTCCAGGCAACAGCTGACAGGAGGCAGGGTCTCCTGGGGGATGAGATTATTCCAATTGCTTCTAAATAACATGTGTAAGGAGAATCCAAAATTAAGTGATTCTCAAACTTGGGCATGCATCATGGTCCCCTAGAAGACTTGTAAAAATACAGAGAGCTAGGATCACCTCTAAGTTTATAATTTGATAGGTTTGAGTGCAAGAGTTTGCCTTTCTAATATGACTGAAAACTAGTGATGTCTCTCCCAGTCTCAATTCCAAGAGAACCAGGAGTTTTGAAGTCTGGCGTTGCTTCAGGAAACAGCGCTGCGCAGTATATCAGAGCACGTAATGACTTTTTCTCACTATGGGAGGATACTCTCCTTATTTGGACCAGCACTGCAGATCAGTTACTCCTTAAAAGCATTTCGAGGAATTCAGAGGAACTATGTAGTAGGAGGCAAAATATAAGTTCCTTCTGGAATTGTTCCTTCA
>NW_007732912.1:64105-87926 GCF_000696425.1 Galeopterus variegatus | reverse complement strand
CCCTGGGGCGACATATGACAGAAAGTAGCACCTAGAGGAAACTCCCTCAGAGGGGAAGAATGTCTCTTCAGACCTGTAAACCACTTACACTGAATGGTGATGAAGTTCTTGGAGCCGTTTAGAGCCCCTAGGAGTCCTCAACTTAACTGGCGGTCCTGATCAAAACACATGGGCTGTTGTAAGTCATGCTCCAACGTCCTGGGCCTAGTAGAACACAAGAAATTAACTGATGGAAAAACTTTGCTAGCCCATCAGACATACTAATAAAGGGAATATTCCCCTGTGCCCAGAAGGCTTGGACAAGATACAACCTGATAGAAGCATGTATAAGCCATAGTCTCAGGTATTGCACACAGCAGCTCTCAAAGGCCTAGGAGCACGATGCATTGCATACATTTAGAAAACACACTTAGACTGAAGCTGTAGCCACTCCTTCAGCTGGGTGGTCTTGATTTTGGAAGAACTGCAAACAAAAAGACAGCACAAGGAGATATGCAGGCAAAAGAGATTTTTAAGAATGGAGATTGTTGGCAAAAGGAGAGAAGGACTATTTGCTCTTTGTGGTCCTCGTTTCAAGCTTCCCTGGAGCAGAAATTCCTTCTTTTTCTCCCTTCAAATGTCCCATGGCAGTAACCATTTTAGAAGAAGAATGAATCTGGACATTAAAGTAATAGTAATAATAATAATAGCATGTTACTTTGGGCAATCAGCATTCTAAACACTAGGGAATATAGATGAATGAAACACAGTCCTTGCCCTCAAGGATCTCATATCCTCATCTGAGAGAGAACTTTAGAAATATACCTCCAAGAGCTTGTGACAGAGCTACTGCAGTGTGCCGTACATGCAGAGAGGAGGAAGAGTGACCCAGCCTCATCAGAGGTGTTGCTGATTTGATGGCAAAATGTCTGATTAAAAGGGGTTTAAATCTCCCTTTCGTACCGAAGGTCGTCTTGCTGGTTGCTGGAAGAGGGGGACTGCTGAGATGCTGGTCTCAGGTTGAAGTTCTGTAGGTGGGAAGGGTTTCTAGGAAGACAACCGTGAGCATATGCTGGAAGCTTCCTTCTGAGGCCTGTGCAGTTGTTCTTGAAGAGTGGACTGACCACCAGAATCACCTGGGATATTTGTTCATAACTCAGACTCTTGGGTCTCTCCTCAGGCCCAAAGAATCAAAATGTCTAGGAGAATGAATCCTTACAAAGACCTGAGAAGCAGACAGACCATGAACATCTATTTCCATCAACCCTTTTGCTGCATAATCTATATCAAGAAGGCTAGATGCAGAGTGGTGATGGGAATTTGCAGCTTTTAAAGGCTACGGATTTTGCCCTCTCTTTACCCTCTCAAAGACAATAAAGAAAAAATAAAGTATATACTGCTTTCTAAAAGGTATAGGAAGAGGCAACATAAGATTTAGACCTCCTGTTTATAGGTAATGTCAGTAAGTTTTAAACACGCTAGGTAAAATAGGTTTCTTTATCGCCAGAAATTGTAGAACATTTAAGAGGTTTATGTGGATTGTAAATACCCAGGAGGCTGTGTATCCATCAAATTCAGCTGCAGATAACAAAACCTCTCTTGTCATTTTACAGTCATGCATTGCTCAGTGAGAAATATATCATTAGGCAATTTCATTGATGTGCAAACATCATAGAGTGCACTTACACAAATCTAGATGGTATGGCCTCTATGCATCTAGGCTATATGTTATAGCTTATTGTTCCTGAGTGAGTAATGCATTGCACTACAATGTCACTAGGCCATTGGACTTTTCCAGCTCCATCATAATCTTATGGGACCACTGTGGTATATGTGGTCCTTCATCGACAAACGTCGTTATGCAGCACATGACTGTAATTAGTAAGGGATTTGATACAGGGAATTGGGAGCTTATACAATTGTCGGGACATTACAAAGCAAGCTCCATGCTGGACCTGCAGGAATAATTGTCAGAACCAAAGCAGAGAACTGGCTTGCTATGGGAACTCAGCCACACTCAGGAAGCTGCCACAGGAACCATACCATGACAATTCAATGAATGTCTCCTTGCCTACCTACCCCATTTCCAAATTCATGTCTTGCACAAATGCATCTTACTGGTAGCCTAAATCATATCTGGAACTCCAGTGCAAAAGGGTTTGAGAAATAGATGTCTAGATAGTAGACTTGAGGAATCTTGAGACAGACATGGAATGAGGCAATCTATTGCATACACTACAGGCAGGTCTGGTACAGAGCATTTCCTGAAGTTATTTGAGGCCACAGAACCATTTTTGTAAGAAGCATCTTGGAAGACAAGTGTTTCAGGGATTCACTTGGAGATGCTGACCCGGTTCTGCCTTCCCATTGGTGAGACAGGAAGCTGATGCCCAGAGAGGTTGGTTGCTTGGCCAGCACCCCCCCGGTGAGTTAACAGCAGAGCAGGGTTGGGGCCAGGGCTTCCCCTTCCCAGTCGTCTAGCCTTGCTTCTTGCATGTTTTCTGCAGTTCTCTGCATCCTGATGGTTCCTACCAAAAAGGATCACTTGGAAAATAGTCCTTTGAGACCAAAAGCAAAGAAAAGGCTTTTGAGGAAGCTTGACTGAACTCCTGAATTATGCAACAATGGAGCAAGCTAATAAGCTCTCCTGGACCTCCAATTAAGTACAAGGATAATTATACCCTGGAGTTGGGAGGGCAGCTGAGACTGGGGGTATTACAGGAACTGTCAGTAACTGAGTTGGTTGGTAAATCTGGTGTTTCATTCTTGTTCCTTTTGGGGGAAAAGGAGGAGGAGAAGAAAGCCACTTGGTCTCAGCCCTCTTTGGACAGCCTGTAATCAACCGAATCAACTCTTCTCCTGCTTTGGCTTAAAGGGAAGAAGTCTGCTGCCCCTGCCCTGCAAACCTGACAGGAAGAGAAGGTGCTGACAGCCAACAAGCAGGTTTTCTGTTAGAAACACATCTGCCTTTGAACCATCGTTTTTGACCTCCTTTCCGCCACTCCTCTCTGAAGCCTGATTTCTCTCTTGTGGCGCAATCCTACCACCGCCTCACAGCAGCCAGCCTGGAGCTGGCTCATGTGTTCCTGGGCATGTTTAAATCATCTCCCAGAAATCTTTTATCATGGCAGAGATTAATTTTCTTGGTGTTTCTCTGTTCAGCACTTACAAATGTGTTTTGCACTGCTTTGTTTATTCTGATTTATTAATACCACGTGTTATTCTACCGTGTAATTTGGATTTCCTAAGATACCTCAAATTATTAAAAAGTAAATGCAATTGTTTCTGTGGTAGAAAGGAAACTCACTCTCTTTTCAGATTCATAATAATGATGTTATTTTTCTCACTGGAATTCAAAATTTCATCAACCAGCTTTCATTTTTAAGGTAACAGATGCACTTTTATATAGCAAGCTGAAATTGATAAATTAGTTGCTCTTTTAAAACTGAGAAAAACTAAGCTGGAAAAAAAATCACTGACTAGCCAGAAAATTAGACCCAAATCCACATGTTCCTAGTCCATCAACAAAAGTTGCATTGCAGGAAACAATTGTCAGAAGAAAACAAGCAAGTAAACAAAAGAAAAACTAGAGGTAACTATGGAGCAGTCAACCATTCGGGCCCAGCAGCAGAACTTTCTAATTTATGGCTTTCAACCCAATCACTCCTGCCCCGCACCCCCTACCATGCATCAAATCTCCTGTGAGTTTTGAAAACCCCTGATGTGATGCCCAGGTTGTAACCCTGTCTGATTAAATGGGGATCTCTGGTGATGGGACCCACACATCAGCGTTTTTAAAGCTTTCCAGTGGTTTCACATGTACAGGACTGGTTGCTGATCACAAATTATTATCAACAGCAGTTTAAGTAATGTAAATGTTTACACTTAATTCAACATGCTACATCTATTTGGTATTATAAAAACACAGACAGTAGGAGACATGTCTAAAGTACTTTACGAGTATAAACCACTTTACAAAATAAAAAGCAATTTCACATCTCATTTAATCTTCCCATTAGCTCATGACTCACAGCCCTGTTTGTAGATGAGAAAGTTACAGCTCAGAAAAGCTGAATGTACTGTCTCATATCATACAACCAAGAAGTGGAAAACAGGATTCCAACCACAGATTCTGGCTTCAGTAACAGCAAGCAGCACCCCAGAACAAAGAAAGTTCTCTCACAACTTTGTAGAAGATGTGTGTGAGTTGTGTGTGTATGTGTTTTAAATTATCATCCAAACTGCATAGATGGTCACATGGATTAGACTTGAATGCCTGTAACTTCTCTACAATTCTGTCTGACTTACTAGGCAAAGTGTAAGCCTGTAATATTATTTCCCACGGGCTGGCCTTTGAAACTCTTTTCTGCATTGCTTGATTATATCTCAGGCAAATCTCAGTCTTGTATTTCCACTCAAGTTTTACAAAGTCAGGTTCAATCCGATTTGGCTTAACGTGTCAATCTCCTGGTGACTTCGACCCTCATGTTCTCCTCCCTTCTCTGCAGTGCTAGCTGCTCCCAAGGCCCCGGTCCTCACTGCTGGTTGTTGCTGTGGTCTGCTCCTTCATTCCTGGCACACTGCCTCCTTCTTCTGTGTCTCTTCCACTTCCGACATGAGGGGACTAGGAAGAAGGCTTGAGAAAAAAGGGCAAGAAATCTTTTGACTTGGTTGGGGCTATTCGTAGTCCTCTCTTGGCTGTTATGCCCATTGTGAAGCAAGAGTCCAAATACTGGTTTTCTCATGGCATGTCTGTGCCCGTTCTTCTGGAAGCCCCGCACTGCAGGGTGACCTCACTGCTCCCTTCCCCACCCCCATCCTTAGCACCTGCTCTAGTCACACACCTCTACAGCTCTTACTGCTGGGTTCCCTCACCCAGTGGCCAATGCTTTGAGATGCTGTTTTTGGTTGAACCATGTTGCCCAAAAAGATATGTTGAAGTCCTAACGCCCATACCTATGAATGTGACTTTATCTGGAAGTAGAGTCCTTCTAGATGTAATAAAGTTAGGAAGAGGTCATTAGGGTGACTCCTAATCCAATGACTCATGTCCTCATAAGAAGAGGAAAATTTTTAAACAGACACACAAAGAGAGGAGATTGCCATGTGAAAGCACAGACACAGAGGGCAGACAGCCATGTGAAGACAGAGACAGAGCTTGGAGCTATGCTGCCACAAGCCAGGGAATGCCTGGGGCTACCAAAAATGGGAAGAGGCAAGCAAGAGTCTTTTGCCAGAGGATTCAGAGAGAGCTCAGCCCTGCTGACACCTTGATTTCAGACTTCTAGTGTCCAAAACTGTACGAGTATAAATTTGTGTTGTTTTAAGCCACCCAGATTGCAGTACTTTGTTACAGCAGCACTAGGAAACAAATGCAGACACCGTACTGGCAAAATGGTTCAAGTCCATCTACCTCTTCCTTTTTCTCATAGGAAACTTACACCTCCTTACTTCTCTAATTAGTGATTGAGGTGACTAATGTACTAATTTTCTATTCCTTTGCCTACTATTACAGAGTGTTCCAGAAAGATTCCTGCCATCAAAACTGTCCAAGTGAGAAGCAGGCACTGGGTACTACATTCAAATATATATATATCCTCACCTTCCCTAGCTTAAAAGTTGGCTTCTATCAAGAACTACCCCATCATTAAGCTCTGCTGGGAGCAACAGAGTGGCCCTAGAAGACCAGCATCTGACCAAGCATCCATCCAGGGAATGATATGCCAAGCCCCACTTCCTGTGGGTCCTCTCTCACACCTCCACCAATTTCTACTAGTGATTTTCCCAGAGCCCAAGCCTGGGCTGCTAATCTTCTCCCAGAGAGACGGAATGGAGTAAATTCTCATCAGGAATACTGCATGCTCTCTTTAAACCTTTAACTCCTGATACCAGTGATGTCTCCTCTAACAGACAATTTTCTGATTTTGGAAACTGTGGTAGGCTGATGAGTGCAGAGTTGATTCTGGTACTTCCTTAGTAAGTCCTCTGGTATATATCTAGTAGAGATCTTTAAAATAAAGTTGTATCAGTTAGCTAATGCTGCATAACAGGCTGTTCCAAAATCTAGTTGCTTAAAATGCTAGGTATTAATAGGCACAATGCCATCAGCAGGGCATTTTTGCTGCTCTGGGCAG
Organism: Galeopterus variegatus; assembly: GCF_000696425.1. Lineage (NCBI taxonomy): Eukaryota > Metazoa > Chordata > Mammalia > Dermoptera > Cynocephalidae > Galeopterus > Galeopterus variegatus. The sequence goes on along the minus strand of NW_007732912.1, from coordinate 81,813 downwards.
ATCTTACCTGAGCTTTTTTTGTGTGGTCAGCTGATGGGTGAGCAGGATGCTGGCTGGACATTGAGCTAGGATGGCCTCATTCACATAACTGATGGCTGGCCAGGGTGACTTGACCTCATGTCTGTCATCATCCAGCAAGTGAAGGCTTGATGTTGTGGTGGTTGAGCAGGATTCTAAGAGAGTGACAGAAGCATGCAAAGCTTCTAGAGACTGAGACTCCAGAGTGGCACACTGTTTCTATTTGCACTCTATTTGCTGAAAGAAGTCACAAGTTAGCTCAGATTCAAGGTGTAAGGAAATAGACTTTGCCTCTTCAGTGAGAAAAATAAAAAGTTAAATTACTGAGTTTGAATACAAGGAACAGTGAAAAATCCTGGTTACATTTTGCAATTTGCCAGAGTAAGATCCTTAATGTCTGTTATTGTGTATCAGTCAGGTTAAGTTACAGTGAATTCTGTAACAAACAACCCCAAAAATCTTAGTGGCTGGTTTCTTGTTCACAACCCAGTCCAGTGAAGGCTAGTGTATGTTGGACAGAGAAAAATCTCTGCTCCAAGTAATTATTCAACGCCCCAGATTTGAGTCCACCTTCTCATAAGACCCCAGAGTTACCCTTGGGGTACACCACAAGTAACCCTCAGGTGAAAGAAGAAGGAGCACGTGAAGGTGCGTGCTGGAGGTTTCCAAGTCCAGACCTGGAGTGGCTACATTATTCCATTAGCCTGAACTTGGCTAAGATTTCACTGACCAACTGCAAAGGCAGCTGGAAGCTTCTTTGATGCCAGGAAAATGAAATAAGTTTATCTCCACTGTCTTCAGCTTTATGGCTTCAGCCTGTATTCCAAGGGAACAGAAGTCCCATTCTCTGTCCCATCCACCAACTTCAGTATTTGTTCTTCTCTACACTTCTGTACACCAAAGGGGCTGCTGATGCTGTGCTAAGATTGTCTCTCTCTCTTTTTTTTTCTTGCCTTTTAAATTTTTGAAGATAGATACCTTTATGAAACAAGGATTATCTTCAGATGGGATGAAATTAATGCCCCAGAGTCACCAACTGTTACTAGCAGCTCTGTTGTAGGTGTGGGTTTGTTTGTGCATCTAAAACCTGCCAATCCTTTACATTCAAATACATCCATGCCTCCCCTGCATTTGTACATGCATGTGGGGGGCCACGTTCTCGAATTCAGCTCCTTCTTGAGCAGAGAGAGAGCTTTTCGCTATTACACACTCAGTGCTCCTTCTCAACACTGTATCACTGCTCTTTACCAACCCCAGACTATGAGACCAGACACAATGGGCGTAAACTCCAGCTGTGCCACTTACAGTTAACTGTACAAACACGTGTTAGAGACAATGGAGTCACACTTAAAGAGAAGCTCATTTTCATTGTTCCATTCAAGATTTTTTTTAAAAAAAGAATATTGTAGGCAGAGAGGATTAGGATTTAATATGAGGGCATGCACTTTTCTCACAGTTGTAAACACTGGCTCTTTTCACCTTCCTTTGGTAATTCAGAAGCTTGCCCAGAGGTCACCTCCATCCCCAAGACTGTGATGTGGTGACAGGCTGTAAGGCAAAGCCATTGCCTTTGTAGTGAAAAGATGACTCTACCTGCCCCTGGCAGCCAGGTGTTAAATCATCACTAGATGGCAGTCACATCTAACACTTCATTCTCTGTGAACCGATCAAACCATTTCATCTTTTCTTTCCTTTTGCTTCTCCATTTCAAGCAAGCATTCATTCAACACAAAATAGAAACAGCCTTAAGCTTGTCTCAATCCTTATTTTGAAGTTGACTTGGAGACTCACAGAATTTAAAAAGAAAGGGAAGGGAATATTTCTCAAGCTACAAATAACATGGGGTATGGATCTGGCCATCACATCGTGGACATGAGTGGTGACAATCAGCTTTGTACCCCAAAGATATTCATAAGCCCCCTCCCCTAAAGAAAACCAGACTTCTCACTGGGCTCTAAGAACTCCAATTAAGAGACTTCAACCCTTAATTGGGTCACTGGGGCTAGGATCTCCAGAATCAGGACTATTGCACTAGGCAAGTTAATCTCTGTGGTTGAAGGCCAAGTGTCCTAGACATGGATGAAAAGATCAAGTATCTAGTACTCTCTGTACTTGACAAAGGCTCATGAAATGGGACCAATTTCTCTTTTTCTTAAACATGAAAAAAAAGGTCATTAAAAAAATAATTTATGCCTCTGGTGGGTTGAACCCACTTTTCTTAAGGTGAGAGCCATTTGGCTCTCTAAACAAGTTTCTTTTTATTTTCTCTCCCAGATCCCTCCCTCCTATTACCAAACTCGTTTTGGAGCCCACCAATGTTGGGTCTTTTTTCAAGGCACCATTAGTGTAAGGATGAAGGGAAAATGTAGCAACATTGAAAAGGACTGGAAATGATATGAAATCTACACTATCCTTTGAGTGCACCAACAAATATGAGACTGTGGATCCCAGGATATTTCAAGAGGGAGTTTAATAGGGCATTCAGTTAGTTCCAGAGAACTTCCAGGCCACTCCTGGCTCCAAAGCCCTGGTCTCCCCCTGGGATAAATAAGAAACCTAGGTCTGCCTGTCTCTACCGTCAGGGACCAAGTGACCTAGAGAATGTCTAACAGGCCTAATAAATGTTGACAACAAATGCCCCCCTCCTTCCATGAAGCAGCTCTAACTGCACATTATCATTGCTTGCAACATGGGCCTTAGAAACTTCTCATTGTTGCCTATAGTATAGTCAGGTGGGCTGGGAACGGAGCAGGAATTAGCTTGAGATAGGCACACTGAGGTGGGACAAGGGACAACTCCAGAAATGTTGAAGGGGAGGGCATGCCTGCTATCCCTGGCACTACACCTATCTCTATCTTCATTTTGGAAATGGCTGGACCAAAAAGTTGCATCCAATAAGTGCCGACTAGAATTAGACTGGTGGACACTGATCTGTCTAACAGGCAGGTGGGCACACGCTCCAAGGTCTTATTTTAATTAAGAAGATCCCAGTCAATAATTGGGTCACTGGAGCTAGGATCTCCAGAATTGGTACTAGTGCACTAGACAGGTTAACTGGTTGTAGTAAAGAAAGGTATCAGGCTGCAGCTCTATTCTGTGGATTAAGTGAATGTAGGCGAAGAAGATGGGAGAAGAGAGCTGCAAGCCAACCTTACTCAGTCCCCTGTGGGCATCAGTAATGCCAGTAGATCTCAGATCTAATTGGCAGCAAGAAGTGTGGGAGCCCCTAAGTCACCCAGAGCCGTTGCGTCTCGGGTCTGGGCAGTGGGCTTAGCATATGAAAGGGCGAGTCATGCGGCCTTATGCATGTCGGTCAGGAGTAGCTCAGGAGGAGCTGAGCCTGCAGCTGGGGACCATCAGCAGAACCAGCTGTGACCAGCTGGGAACTCAGAAGAAGTGAAAGCAAGGCTGGGGCTAACGCAGAACTGAAATAGTTGTGTGTCTTGCTATGTCCACAGTAGTTACCATACAGGAGCTCTCTTGATAATTGCTTGGACTAGAATCCACTAAAAACAACGTTTTGTACAACAAAGAATTAAGATATGACATTAACATGTAGAAACGGAAAGGGAGACTGGGAGCCATCCTTTTGCCTTGAAGCAAAAATCCAAAGCTGCTGGTTAACTTCTCTCACAAGCTTCTAATTTACATCTTTACTTTCAAATTTTACTTTCTCAGTGAATAAAAAGATCTGATGATGAGAAGACAGGCAGAGGAAGCTTTGGCTCTGTATTAATATAAGCACTTCTGTATTTATATTCTTCAGTAATTTGGGAAAAATATTTTAAAGGATGAATTTAGTTGTTTTTCCTTAGAAAATCTAACTTTGGGCATAAAACATCATGTCAATGGCAAAGGCAGCATATCCCATCGGGGGTGACAGTGGAGGGCAATGCTAAAAGTTATCAGCAAAATAGAAAAAATATTTTTACTACTAGGGTTAAAAATTCTGGCAAGGGACTGTAGCTGCTTATTGGAGAAAAATTTAAATTCTACCTGTCCTTGACCAACTAGGCAACTGATCTCTAAAAACTTTGGTAATTTAACATTGTATCTCCCAAATGGCAACAGTGTTTTGCCATTAGAATGTGAACTCCAGGAGAGCAGGGGATTTTGTGTTTTATTCGCTGCTGTCTTTCTAGTACATGGACCATAGTAAACATTGGCTAAATATAGTGAATAAGTAAATTAATTCAGGGACTATGAGAGAAACCACTTTAAAAGCATGAGATGTGCTTATCCCCAGCCTTACAGCCATTTCAGTTTCAACAGGGACTTGGCTTCTTCCCTTGGCTTTATCATTGTTCTCCTCTTCCTTCCACTCAATCCATCATGGAATGCTTCGGTTCGCTGAAAACTGGAGATCTCTCTGATTCTGAACATCCCATGTCGCTTTCCTTTGAGACTTTAATGCAGTTACTTGAGTTGATTTTCACCCTCTTTCTCAAAAACCCTGTGATCATAACTATGTACATAGTTAATATCCCCATTGAAATATTTCAACTTATAAAGGGTACCATTGTGCCATTTCCCACAAAAGGAATCATGCCTGTGGCTTTTTTGGAACTTAGATCCCTGCAGGCTGTTCAGTCACCTTTGTTCAAGAAGGGAGGGTCACAGTCAAGGTACCGATTCTGCCAAACTCAGTCAAACATCCTGAAAAGTTTTCCAGCATTTGGAATTTGACAAGATCCCAAGCACATTGGGCTTTGGTCCCCCTTTTCCCTTAATTGCTGAGCCCAAACAGAAAATGTCATCCATCTGCTTCAGAGTCATTTTCCCAAAACTCACCCACATTTTCCTTAGTGAGAGCCACTTGACTTCTCTGTCTTCACGGGCCTGCCACCTTCTGTCTCACGTTTTGTTTCTTGGAACTAGGAATCAGACAGAGCCAACAGAAGCAGGACTCAGTTTCAAACACAAGACATAATCTGTAAAATCAAGTGCTGGGTCAAGAGTCTCCCTCCCAGAATTACAGCTGTGACACATCTGAGGCGGGATTAAGGGAGTCACTAGATCAAGTCTGTCCTCCGAAGGCCAGAGGACACAGTTAACTGAGGATAGATTCATTCCGCTCCACCCCATATCTATCAGTGACTGGGAGCCACCACCTCCCCCCAGTTCCGTGATGAGAAAGTTGGAAGCAGAGACTCCACCAGCTCTACTGTTTAGTGATTAGTCATCATTGTGAGCACCCCAGACTTGGAACACAAGAAGACTCACAATATCCAGCTAACACTTTTTCATAAGACCCTGAAAGTCAAAGTGAGACAGAAATGAGTAAAAATTCTATCTCCTAACTAGTATGATGCTTAATAGTTTTGTGTCCTTGGTCAAGTTCCTTACTATCTCTGAACTTAAACATCCTTCCTTTGTGAATAAAGATAATAAAACTTTCCTGATATATTTATTGTGTAATTTCAGTGAGATTATATAACTTAGCATGGCACCTGACATTTAGAAAGCACTCAGTTAATGCCAGCTATTTTTATTTTTATATTTTATAACAGCTTTATGGAAATGTAATTCACATACCACACAATTCATTCATTTAAAGTATACAGTTCAATGGTTTTTAGTATATCCACAGAACTGGGCGACATTACCACAATAAATTTGAGAATATTTTATCATCCTCAAAAGAAGCTTCATATCCATTATCAGGCAATCCTAGGTAACCACGAATCTGCTCTTTGTCTCTACAGATTTACCTATTCTGGACATCTCACGTAAATGAAATGATATAATAAATGGTCTCTTGTGACTGACTTCTTTCATTTTGACATAATGTTTTCAAGGTTCACCCACGTTGTATGTAAATCAGTACTTCACTTCTTTTTATTGCCAAGTAATGTTCCATTGTATGGACATAACACATTTTACTTATATCCATCAGTCACTGGAAATTTGGGTTGTTTCCATTATTTGGCTATTGTGAATAAGGCTGCTATGAAGATTCAGGCACAAGTTTGTGTGTTGACCTATGTTTTCATAGTGGAATTTCTGGGTCTTACGTTAACTCTGTGTTTAACCTTGAAACCACCTCTTGCTTTCCACAGTTGGAATGCTGCGTTCACTCTGGAACCACCAGATGTTTTTCAAAGTGGCTGTATCCTCTTACATCCCCCCCAGCAGTGTATGATGATTCCAGAGTCTCCCTATCCTCACCAACACCTATTATTATGTCTTTTTCATTCTAGCCATCCCAGTGGGCATGAAATGGCATCTCATTGCAATTTGGATTTGCACTTCTCTGATAGCTAATAATGTTGAGCATATTTTATGTGCTTATTGACCACATGTATATCTTCTTTGTAGAAACATCTATTCAGATCCTTTTCTGTTTTTTAATTGGGTTTCTATCTTTTATTATATAGTTGTTGGCATTCTTAAAATATGAGGGTACTTCAAAAAGTTCAAGGAAAGATTCATATTACCTTTTAATTCTATTTTTCCATGAACTTTTTGGAGTACCCTCATGTCTTAGATGCAAGCCCTGCTATAGTCTTAATATGTTTCTTTCAAAATTCATAGTTGAAACTTAATTACCAATGTGATAGTATTAAGTGGTGTGGCATGTAGGAGGTGATTAAGTCATGAGGGCAGAACCCTCTTAAGTGGCATTAATGACTTTATAAGAGGTGCAAGGGAGCTGTTTGACCCTTTGCCTTTCTCTCTTGCACCACACAACAACAGGTGCCAGATTAGAAACAGAGGCGCATCCTCACTAGACACCAAATCTGCTGGTGCCTTGATCTTGAACTTCCTAGACTGCAGAACTGTGAGAAATAAATTTGCATTATTAACATATTACCCAGTCTGTGGTATTTTGTTATAGCTGCAGAAACAAACTAAGAAAAACCTCTTATCAGATATATAATTTGCATAATTTTTCTCCCCTTCTGTGAATTCTTTTTTTACTTTCATGATGGTGTCTTTCTAAATGCAAAAATTATCAATTTTGATGAAGTCCAATTTATCTTTTTTTTTCTTTTCTTGCTTGTGCTTTTGATGCCATAGCTATGAAATCATTGCCAAATACAATGTCACGAATATTTTCCTCTATTTTTTTAAGAGTATTATAGTTTTAGCTCTTACATTTAGATCTTTGATCCATCTTTAATTTTTGTGAATGGTGTAAGGTAAGGGTTCAACTTCATTCTTTTGCATATTGATATCCAGTTGTCCCATCACAGTTTGCTGAAAAGATTAAATTTCCTATTGAGTTTTCTTGCCACCCCCTGTGTGAAATCAATTAATTGTAATTGAGAAGGTTTATTACTGAACTCTCAGTTCTATTCCATTGATTTACATATCTAGCCTCATGCAGAACAACATTGTCTTGTTTACTGTAGATTTGTATTAAGTTTTGAAATCAGGAACTATGAATCTTCCAATTTTGTTCTTCTTAGGTAAGATTGTTTTTCTATATACAAGATAATGTCATCTGTAAATAGTTTTACTTTTTCCTTTCCAATCTGAATGCCTTTTATTTTGTTTTCTTGCCTAACTGCCCTGGCTATAACCTCCAGGACAATTTTGAATAAAAATGGTAAAAACAGATACCTTTGTCTTATTCCTGATCTCAGAAGGAAAGCTTTCAGTCTTTCATCATTAAGTCTGATGTTAACCGTGGGTTGTTCATGGATGCCTATTATTAGTTTGAATAATTATAATTCCTTTCCACTTCTAGTTTGTTTTTATTGTAAAGGGGTGTTATCATTATTATACAAAAATGCAGCTGTTTTTTCCCCCTTTTTTCCTCTCTTCTTTCCCTTTTTTGATTTCTTTCCAGAGCCTGGTAGGACACCAGGACAACATCAGGAAAGAGGAAGTAACAGGCTGCTGTGTATCCATTCCCCGAAGTGCCCTACGAACAAGCATCTGCCACCTCCTCCCTCCTGTCCACCCTTCTGACCTAGCAGTGCCCTTGTTGTTCTGGCACAACATACACCTCTACTGCTTTGATCTGCTTCACTGGCTTACTGTCTCCTGGTTCTGGGGTCTGTGGCTTCCTGTCCCTCTACTTCAGGGTTCAGATTCTTTTTCTACCTCTTTCCAGGTGTCCTAGACTGCTTTGGCAGCTACCGGTGTTTGGAAAGCTGAAGGCTATTTTCCAGGCAGTAGAATTTCCTTTTTATTCCTGTACCCAATTTGATTCCACAAATATTTCATGAGCACTTTTTTATGCCAGGCATTGTTTTTGTTTGATTCTGTTAATACAATAACCCCATGAAGTTGTTGGGGTTGGCCCCATTTTACAGAAGAGAATACAGAGGCTCTATATGTTTAAGAGAAGAGAATACAGAGAATACAGAGGCTCTATGTGTCTAAGCAATTTCCCCAATGTTACATGCATAGTAAGTGGCAGAACCAGTATTTGATTGTAGATCTGTTTGTTTAGAGCAAAAGAGAGTGACACTTATATAGTCTCAATGCTGAGATAAAACTCAGGGCACCAGCTGCCATTTTGGAATAGCCAGGAAGAGCTAGGAAATTGGGATGTCTCATTTCGAAAACAATTGATCTGGCCTTTGCCAACCTGTCTGGCCTCATCTTCCAAAAAACACATCCCTACCCACCAAAGACATGCTGAACCACATCATGCTATGTCTATATCTGCCCTTTTCCATATGCTGGTCTCTCTGCCTCAACCAAACTGCCTCTCTTCCATGTAACTGCCAACCTCTAGGTTCCTGGCCAACTCCTATTCTTACTCCAAGACCCAACCTACAATTTATTTTCCCCAGAAAGTCTTTCTGACCTTCCCATCATATCCTGTACATACCTGTATTTTGGTCCTCAGCACACTTATGTCCTCCTGCCTCTCCATCTCCCCTATAACTAATCGTCAGTCAATCATGAACACCTTCAAGGTAGGGTCATGGTGAGTTTTCCTCTGTAACCCTAGAACCCAGGACACCCAATAACCCAGAGTGACTTCTTACTCAATATTTCCTGAATAACTAATTGAAATCTTTAGGATGAGCTCCTATTGACAGATTGCTTCCCTGGCTGAAAGATTTACACTACCTCTTTACCCAAACAGATTAATAACTGGGACAATTCCTTGATCCCTTCCATTCTGAGGAATCTGAATCCTGAACCAAGGTTCTCAAGCCTGACAATAAAACTGCTTTTCCACTCTGCACGACACAACTCACGTCACCAGGTCACCATGAGGCAGACTTCAGGAAAGATGATAATCCAAAGGAGGAAGCTAAGAACCACACTTTAAATGCACTGCAAGAGCACCCCAACATTCTATGGGAAAAAATGACCTTCTCAGGCACTTTCACATCCAGGAATCTGCTGTCAGGGCCACTTTTAGGTTAAAAAGCATAAGAGGTTCATTTCTTCGGCATTTAAACAAAGTAATAACTTCACTTCTGGCTTGATGCCAGTTCAATGAAAATAAGCCAACTGCAAGAAGAACTTTCTGGGCCCGTTGTGGCAACTCTTAGAGCAAAGCTTTAGCACAGCCACTTTTTGCTTGAGGTCAGGCCCGGGATGACAATGCCCAACAGCCCCCAAAAGACTCTTGGTATTAATCTTGGCCAATTTCTCTCCAAGCCCTGGCACAACTTGGGCTGAAGGCACACATGTTATTTTCATTTAAGCATGCATGCTGAACCACTGAGTATTTTTTTTTTTTCCTGGGCTTTCTGTTAACTCTGTCTCCAAAATGTGGTTTCAAGAGATATTACTCCTGGTCATTTATCTAACAGACCATACTGTGATCTGTGAGCCCCATCCTTCTTGCAGCTTTCACATTCTATTAAAATGGGATCTTTCACCAGGAAATTTACTTAGACAGGGGAGTTCATTTGAGGTTGAAACTGTAAAGTGGCCAATTATCTCTCAGTCATTGGTTGCATATGATCTTTACCCCAAGCTTTGGAAATAAAGACAACATTTAGCAAACGTTCTGCTCCAAAGCTAATGTTTTGGAAAGAATAACAGCATGTTGGGAATAAATTACATGGTCTTTAGTGCATTTTAGTGTTATTGCCTGTTAACACGCAGTGTGGTGTGCCAACTCATGAGAGAGCTCCAGTCTTCTAAGGAATCAATTTCTGATTTGTTGAGCTTATGGAGTCCGTGCTGTATCATTGCATAGACTGGGAGTACAGGGGGCCGTGTCTGTGGGACATGACCTAGGGGAAGCTGTGAATCACAGGTTGTCCTTCCATTCTCATACTACCCAGACCATTAGCACTCCCTGGGCAAAGGCAAATAAGGTCTTTTATCTAAGACTATCCAGTTTCTCACTCATGAGCTACATTAATCTTAAAAGAGTCATCTAATATACTTAAAACAAGGAAGCAATTTAAGCATAATAGAAGACCTACGAGGTACAAGTTATTTTACGAGGCTCTGTGGAAGAATAGTAGTATGCTTAGAAAAATCCTTGATTCCATTTATATGAAATGACCAGAATAGGAAAATCCATACGGATGAAAAGTAGATTAGTGATGTCCTAGGGCTGGGAGGGTAGAAGGATCGAAGAATGCTGACTAATGGATGTGGGGTTTCTTTTGGGGGTAATGAAAATGTTCTAAAATTGATTAAGGTGATGGTTGCACAGCTCTGTGAATACACTAAAATGCACTGAACTGTACAGTTTAAATGGGCAAATTGTATGGTATTTGAATTATATCTCAATAAAGCTGTTTAGAAGAAGATGAAAAAGGAGAAGAAGAATTAGAAGCATCTTGTTCACATGAAGAGAGGAAATGTTAATCATTTCAGATGGGAAACATTAAAGATTATAGACAGATACCATAGCATGCCATGGGATATCCAAACAGCTTAACCTTCTTCAGGCTTTGGAGGATTTCCTTTCTCTCGGAACTTTCATACTTTGTCGTTGGTTTCAAAAGACAAGAGGACATGTGTAGGTCTCTGAGAGTGGGAGAGAAGGACTGGGCAGGCACAGGGGCACAGGAAGAGCTCTAATAACTGAATAGTCATGAAACCCATGGTAAGACAGCAAAAGATGTCCTGGGAGAAGGAACACCAGACTTAGGGCTCTTGGCAGGGTCCCAATGCAAGCTGGTCCCTCTCTTATAGTTGGGTATAAGCAAGGTGTTTTATTTAAAGGGAACAGGAGGGTGAGGTGTTTTTCCTTTAGGCTAAAAGGTAGCGCCTGTTACTGTAGCCTGTCCATTCTAAAGACAATTTTACCAGAGAACACCATTTCCACCCCCACTCCACCTCCCACACTCCTGGCAAAGGCCTTGGGATCATGGCAGCCCACAAATTAAATCAGCAAAACCCAGCCCTGCAGCAACTTACCCCATGCACAAACAACTCAAAACTATTTTTCAGGCAGCTAAGGCTGCTGTAGAAAGTCTTTGGGCTGAAGGAGAAATTCTACTGCAGACTTAAGTGATTTATCTTTTATTGGGGTGGGCTTGTTTTATTTTAAATGTAAGTTGGCTATGGCAGCCTGCATGGCCTGAACCTTCAAGCAGCACTGCACATAAACATTTTTTTTTTAATCAGCACAACTAGGTTTATTTTTATTGTTTGATGAAGACCTTCATGAACAACAAACTTGACTAAAATCATCGAATCATTCCATACTCCACTTGTCATCCTTCAACTGAAAGCACACAAGCATTTTAAAGAAGTTCATCAAGAGATTATTCTACTGCACCATGGACCTGAGTTCAAGTTTAGATTCCCCAGTGACTGTGGCCCTCTCTTCTCCCTCACTCTGAGAATGAAGATCTGCCACCCTTTCGTGCTGTTGCTGGTTTCTGTGTTTCTTATAGCTGGGACAGAGGCTGAGCTGAGGGCTGAGTTGGTGGTGGGGCATGAGGCAGAGAGGCCCAATCTTTGCTCTCCTCCTAGAAGTGCCTACGAAGCAGTCTTACCTCCTGGGTGACAGGTCTGCCTGTTCCATAGAACTGGAGTTCTTTGAAGCTTATGGGTCAAACTAATCTGAGTGATGTGGTGTCTCTCCTGCCCCTCCGAGCTCCATTTCCCAGGAAGATACAGGGAGGAAGAGCTCCCTTTCCCAGTGCATGCCACCACCCACGTTCCATGACAATGCAAGCACTGGCTTTGGGAAGCTGCCAAATGTCTGGTGTGGTACTTGAACCCTTGGCCTCTCAGGCAAAGGCAATGATGCTACCAGCTGCATGACACAGACCTATTTCCTGTGTCAATGACTAAACAGATCCAAAGGTATGCAAGGCATTTCTTCTCCCCCCTCCTCAGCCAACCTTGGCACAGCCGCTGGCACAGCCAGAGGTGAGTGCCCCTGGGAGTAGCTGCTGGGTGGCTGCTAAGCCTCCAGAGGGCAGGGCTGTTTGTCAGCTTGTTAATGCATGTCTTCACCCCCTGTTTTCCTAACTTGGAAGTAACTGGAATAAAAACTCACTTTAATGAATAGTTTTGACCTTTTGTTTTCCCCTTTCTCTTACTCCTACTATCTGATCCCTATTTTATTCTTAACAGAAACCATTAACATGGGACTGGGTAGACAGATTTACGTTTTTTCATTTTCAGGTCTTACACACCCTCTAGGATGGATAGGAATAGGCTCACACTCTAGACTGGAGATAAAAATATCAGAGTATCAGTGAAAAGAAGACAAGAAAGAAGCAATAGGCCTGGCAGTCCACACATTGAATTATCTTCTGGTATAAAATATTTTTAAGAAATATGGTACAACGTGAAAAAATGCCACTCTCTTCTCTGACTGCAGTTACATGAGAATGGGTGATGTATGAGCAAAGACTAGCAAGGATCATAAAAACCAAAAGCAGAATGTGAGTGTTTTCTTTATTGGACTTTTTCTAATGCCATTATAATATTGTTTAAACAGCATCTTTCTTTTTTAATGAGAGAGGAAAATAAAACAGTGTAACAAATTATGAACACACACAAAACAGCCCTACTCATTTTTAATTTGGTGCTAATGACTGGTTATAAAACTAACCCTCACTCTATCATTCCTTTTCTTTCTCTCTTTCCTCTTTTCCAGGCACAATCCAACCCCCTTGGCACCAAAAAATGATGAACTGTGTTCAGCTCTATTCTCAATCACTCTGGGAGCAGCTTCCATCCCAGGGTTCACGGTGGCTGCCACTCCCCTCATGGGGAAGAGTGATATCCTCATAGCCTCAAGAGGACACATCACTAATTTTCTTCCAGAAAGGGTGACTGAGAACTCTTACTAACCGAAGGATCCTTCTCATATCTCAATGACAGGTGAACTCCCAAAGGCTTGGCAAGTCACCCGAATTTCCTCTCCTGTTTACTTCCAATCAGATGGGATGAGAAGGACTACATGACACAGGTCACTAGCCCGGGCATCCTGATCTCCAAGCCAGGTGAGACTGCATCATGATAAATCTATCATCTGTCTCAGAGTCTTTCCACAGTGTTCCTAAGTCAGCCTCATCACATGGAGGTCAAAGTTGAAAATGATGGCTTTGGCTGAACGGGTTCCATTGGTGATATTGGCAGTCTGAGCTGGGTTTTTAAAGCATTGACCTCACACTTTTCTCTTGGTGCTCCTCCTGAAGATCTAGGGCAGGGGAAGAATCCAATCCAGTATTCCCACATTGCATGTTTGTAGATATCTGTTGTCACAGCTCTCAGGACAAAATGCTTAGGCTTAAATCTTGATGCTGTCGTTTGCTAACTTGGACTAATGACGTAACATCTCTGAGCATTGTGTTCCTTTTCTGTAACATGGGGATACTACTAGTGCCTACCTCTTGTGGTTGTTACGAAGGTGGAATGAAGTGATGCTTATAAAGTGTTCCTACAGTACATGGCACATAGTGAGAACTAAATAAATGTTAGTAGTGATGTTTTTAATCATTATCATTACCATCTTTTTTACCCCTTCATTATATTACCCCTCCAATTTTTACTTTATGCAACCCAAACTGAGGTAGGAATACCTGGGTATAGCGACAAGGACAGGGAACCTGGAATCAGAACTCTTCCATTCTACTAGCTGAATGACTTTTGGCAAGTTTCTTTGCATATCTGAAACTACTTCTGCATCTGCAAAATACAGATAGTGACATCCACGCCACAGGGGTACTGGGAAGATACAATGTAATAAAGGTACAGGAAAATATTTGATGCATTTTAAATGCTCAATAAATAATGGTTGAATTAGGACTTAGGCTTAGGTCACTCACCCAGCTTGTTCCTTTTTAGCTTAGGTTTGCAACTAAAGAAGGCATCCCACCCTCCCATATGCCACTTCCAGCAAAGAGCAGCAGGACAGGAGCCAAAGCATTAGCAAGCTTCTGGCAGATGCCTGACAAGGAGTGTGATCACAAGACCTCCGTGCAGAACTTCGACAACTGAATGTGCAAATTACGCTTATTCAAGCTAGAATATCACCCAAGTGTGTTTTGGAACCGCAGAGACCACATCCCAGCTGGACTTGGGAAGTGAAGCTGTCCAGCCAAGGGTTTTATTATTTTTATTTAAAAGTGTGAATCATCAGACAAGCAACTCTCTCCAGCCAGGTGCTGCGTTCAGATTCCATGTCAACATCTACTTCTTTGGCAGCTGAGCAAGATGAAGGTGCCAGTGGGAAATTGCTCTGGGCCTGGGGAGATCTCAAAGGTCAATGTCTTAGTGGTTAAAGCAGGGTGACCTTGGAATATCACTTACATGCCCTAGGACTCAGTTTTCTCAAGTGTACCACAGGATAATAATAGGAAATACTGCATATGTTGTTGTTAAACGAGATGATGTGTGAAAAATGTTTGAAAGAGAACATGGTACATAGTAAGTGCCGGATATGTGTTTGTTTTAATGATAATGATTAGTGCACTAACACCTTTGGGACTTTCAGAAGGTATCATGTTCTTACCTTTGCTCTAATAGTTTATATTCTTTTGGGGCACTTTGTATGTAACAAAGGAAATGATGACACAGAGCTGTTTAAAATATGTGACATCTGAGCAAGATCCCTATAGTGTGGGTGGCTGGGAATGCAGATGAAAATATTAGAGTGAGGCCTTGCAGGAAATTTAGGAATCAAAGTAATGGATTGAAGGAAAGGGGCATTTTATGGATGGTGAATGGCTTGACAAATGCTGTCTAGTCTGCCGTGATGTCTTTAAAGAACTCTGGCAGCTTGGATGTAACTCCCCTCAAAAAGAAATAGCTAGGATTTTCAGACTTTGCTTCAACTGCCTAATTTCACCTGCTCCATACATCAATCCTTGTTTTCACTATCCTGACCTCTTGGCCACTAAATCCAGTGTCCTAGCTAGTGGTTTATTCTTGTTTTTCCCTATTAGCATGGCTCTAAGGTTAAGTTTTTAACCCTGATTTCTCTCTCAGCTGTGGTTTCCTCTAGCAGACTCTTGGGGAGCATCCCACGGCTGACCAACGTCCACAGAACCCCTATTCCAAATACTACATCCACAGCGAGCCCTTACAAGTCTCATGAGCAGATGTGAGTAAGAAATCATAGGTCCAGTCATGTTCTAGGGACAATAAATAGATCAAGTTCATACTGTGATCAAAGTAGTAGAAGGTAATAAAAAGTCATTACAGGCACACACAATAAAGGAGTTTCCTAGAATTGCAGACCATTCAGTAGGACCCCCCCCCCCCCAAGTTGTCTCAGCAGATGGGAAAACCAGGGCTCTACATTTGGTAGGGGAGTGATATTCACCTATTCCCTGAAGCCTTCCCTGATGACTCTCATCCAGCTTCTATCATTGGTTGGCTCAATCTTCCATGTACTTAATTACAATTAATTACTTTGCTTCTTGTTTGGGGTGATGTCACGTATCTACCAATAAGAAGTTAAATTACTAGATAATAATTGTGACTTTACTGGGTTTTTTTTAATGTTTCTACAAAGCTAGGCTCTGTACTTGGTGTATGGAGAAAACACATGCAAAACACAAGAACTATCACAACAAAAGCAAAGTTGAAAACACTGTGAAGGTGCTCGGATTTCATGGTTCCACAACTTTTTAGTTGAGACATGTTGATATGTGACACAATTTTCTAAGCTTCCCTCTCCATCTATATAAAAAAGATTATAATAGTAATCCTGTTTATCCTAAGGAATATCATAGCACAGAAAGATAACAAATGTCAAAACATACCTAGAGAATCTTTTTAAATAAAGAAAAATAAGACTGAACTCAATTTCAATTTTAAGGAGTTTGTTTTGTGTTTGTTTGGAAGGAGGAGAGAAAATGAAAAAGACAACCACTATTTTGAAGACTATAAGGGGAAAATTTGAAATATTACTTTTTCACGTCAAAATTTAATGTCCTCATTTGTAGACAGAGAAAAAGAAAGAAAAAGTATTATTTTATAGATTTTACCAAAAATGTCTTTTTTAACCCAAGTTTGGAGAAGACTAGTGATGTAGGATTCAGGGTTGACTGTTTTTTGCTCACTTTGCATTGCTTAGACATTTCTTGGACACCACTGCCACACCAGGTATTGAAGGGAAATGTGTGGGAATAGTTACCCAATATTGGGTTGGCTGAAGCCTATTAGTCTTAGCTGGCCTCTTGGAAACTGCCCATTATAATGTGTCAAAAAACAAACAAAAAAAAAGTTCATTCCTTTCTTCTGTTTGAGGAAGTGTAAGGTTTGGCTCATTGTGAGACTGACCTCCCAGCATTCTTCATTTTTCCCTTCTCCTCTGACGTCTTCCTTTACGACATTTTATTGCCCATTAGTGGTGGCAGGGTTAAGGTCCAGTGCAATGCTGCTAAGCTTTGGACAGAGAGAAGAGATTAGAACTTGTTGGCTAACATGAGTTATTTGAAATAATGTGCTGAAATTCAAACTCTGTGAGCCTTGGGTTGATGTGACCCTTGTTTTATCACTTGTGTTCTTCATAATTAGTGTAAAGAATAAAGAGTTGAATTAGTGGCCAGTGCAGAAAAGTGAACCACAACCTAGCGAATGACTGCTACTTGCCAGACTTTTCTAGGCCTTTTAGGTTGAGCTTTGATCTTTGCAACAACTCCTGAGGCAAGTACAGTTACCTCCGTTTTACAGATGAGTCTATCATGTTAAAAAATTTGCCTAAAACCACATGGCGGATAAGTGGCAGAGAATGCTTCCCAGAGGAGGTGAGGTAAATCCAAGTTCTGACGGAGGTGAGTTGCGTCAACCATCCTAATTTCATGCACCAGATTTGGCAGTACATAGATGGAAAAGCCTGAACAAGAAGACAGAAGACTTGGGTTCCAAAACTTGTGCTAATATTTATAGGCTGTGGCGCCTTGGACAAATCATGTCACATATTTGAGTTTTAATTTCCTACACATTCTTACAATATTTGGGGGAGGATTAAATGATGTAGTATATGTACAGAAGCTATCACAAGAACTGAAACATAGGAGGCACTTAATAAATTCTAGTCACCATCATCATTATTAAACCATTACTGTCAACACTGTAATTATCATCACTAATATCTACTTTATTTACTCTTAGCATTTTAGGAAGTTATAATAAGATAATGGATGCAAAAATCCTTTGTACCAAAAAAAAAAAGAAGCACTTAAAAAGTGTTGGGATTTATTTTAAATATGGGGGAATTGAAAATATAATTTCCAAATGCAATAAATTGAATTCAAGGTAGTTGCTGTGCATTTCACAGTTGTTTTGACTCTAGTTACTCCAGAGTCCTAAACCTGAGAATGCTAAAAGATGATTTG
>NW_007732912.1:61694-63495 GCF_000696425.1 Galeopterus variegatus | reverse complement strand
CAAATGCAATAAATTGAATTCAAGGTAGTTGCTGTGCATTTCACAGTTGTTTTGACTCTAGTTACTCCAGAGTCCTAAACCTGAGAATGCTAAAAGATGATTTGAAATGAAAAAGCAAACAAACACATTTTACCAATCTCTCTATGCCGTGGTATTTGCATTTATAAAGGCCCGCTATATATTTATTGCTCATTAATCATTGACTTCATGTGGAAGCTTTCATAAGAAGATCAATCAAATCTCCTATAATGCATTCCATCAAAAATGGGGGGATGTCCGTCAGAGATTTTCTGTCTTATAAAAGGCAAAGTTCTCCTAAACTTATGAAGAGGAAGAAAAACAATAAGGATGTAAGGATTCTCTTTGTGCTCAGAGGAAATGAGAAGAAGGAGAACAGAGTTCATGTTCCATCAAAATCGTGCATATGGTCTAATACATATGCTAGTCTTGGCAAGACCCCTGTGAGAAAGGAATAGATACTAAGACACTCTAGAATGCCAGTGACCTGCTTTTGCCAGTAAAAATCTATGGGTTGCATCAGTTCTATAAACACTTCTGAGAACGCAGCCCTTAATGAACATGGCTGCTGCAAACTCAGTGGTTTCCAAGTAGCAGCCATGGTATGATAAAAAAATCACCATAACACTTCAATGTGATTTTATTGCCCTAAGGATTAGACTATCATTAACAGCCCATTTTAGTAGACTCCATTGTGGCCTAACTCTTGCATCAAAGGAGAATTCTGGAAATAAGGAAGAGACTGACACCACCACAATCACTGTTCTCCTATAGCCACTCTATGCTTTAAGGTTTCATATACATGTATTTCATTTTTGATACAAGGAAAAGTGCATCAAACATATCCTGAGTTATTGACAGAGCAGCATCCATCCCTGGCCTGTGTGGGACTTAGGAATGTGAAAGGTCAATTCTTCTCAGGGATCACTTGGGGAGTCCCTGTCTCTTTCACAAACTTCCTTTTCATGATGAGGCTCACAACATTTTTCTGGTCCTTAAAATATACGAAATGGAAGGGACAATCTTATACACATACTTACACAAACCCTGTAATAGGGATGTCTACACTCGCATCCAAAACTCAAAGTGTATTAATCTGTCTCTGTCCAGTCCCAAGGTTTAAATTGGAGATTTCTTCCTCGACACTCTCTTCCCTCATTAGGTGCACAGAAGTTCACTTGGAACATGAGAGAACTCTCAGGTATTGAGGAGAGTCATCTGCATAGGGAAGGGTGCTGTTTCCTACCTTTTGTAGAACAGGATAATTGATGGAGGACTTCTCTGGGCACAAGTGGAGTGATGCTCCCAATTGCATGATGACTGAATAAATAGTGGCTGAGATGCCTTGGTGCCGCCAAGTTCACCAATCCATTATGTCTCCAATAGGCAACCTACCCTGGCAAATAGTCATGTGACCATGGGGCTGGAGTTCTTTTCCTGGTCCTGTATAGTTCCTGGGCATTTAGATGGTAGTTCTCAGACAGCGGTAAATGTTTAACAACAACACCCCCTAGAAACTGTCCTGATTTGTAGCATTTGCCAATTTCCGTGGTGCAAGTACTCCCACTGCAGATGAATTTAAGCTACCAATGTGATGTTACTGAACTTGAAATTGGGAGGAGATGCACACAAAAGGCTCTTGTGAGCCAGTGAAACAAAGCAGCTCCATCACACCATTGTCATGAGGTCCTTCTCCTAGTGCGGGGGTGCACCAAATCCAAAAAGCCAGAGTTTGACAAGGATCCTCTGATTTGACATGATGTTTTGCAAGGCCTCATCGTGG
>NW_007732912.1:31672-60359 GCF_000696425.1 Galeopterus variegatus | reverse complement strand
TGCTGGGGCTGGTCCCCGGCATCCTAGTTTACTAGCTCTGGCACTCTCCTTAGGGAATCACTCAAATATGGCACCCAAATGTGCAGATCTTTGCGCCTAAGTCCCCTGTCTTCCTTCTTTCTTTGCTTGCCTTTCTGAATGCAAAAGCTCTTATTATTCTTCTGTTTTCTAATAATAGGACATAGAAGTCTATTTTAATGAACTTGATGGCCTTTTGGGAAAACGTTCAGGCACTTGGCAACTTATTTCTCCTTCTGGGAGTATAAAGAGAACCCATCCCCTAGACATATAATAGACTGTTTTCCCTCACTCAGAGAAGAATAAAAATGTTTTTATTCCTCAGGATGTATCACTCTCCCCCAAAAGGGGACCAAAGAGATTTCCTTAAAATCATAGATTCAGACAAACACGCAGACACAGACACATAGGCACACACACATGCACGCACAAGAAGAAAACAAACACACACTAGCATACGGAGTTCTCATATGCTACCTTCAAAGTAAAATTAAACAAAACCAAATTCTCTTCCAGAAAACTTAATAGGTACAATATGAGGAGTTATTTTCAGCAATGTGAAGAGAGTCAAATCTGGTGCTAAAAGGATGCACGTTTCTTAACCGTATTGTGCAGATCTATATTCTTACTAAATTTGTCTGTTTTTCACCTCCCGACAGAGGTATGTTAAGTTCCCCCAAAATATTTCTGGATTTGTCTATTTCTCCTTCTAATTCTATCAATTTTTACTTTATAAATTTTGAACTGATATTATTGAGCACACACAAATTTATGATTGTACTTTCTATCTTCCAGGTGACTTGACCCCTTTATCACTATGAAATGTTTTTTAAAAATCTCTATTAATGATTTTGCTTTAGAATCTATTTTTTATGATATTACTATAGCTGTGCCATCTTCTTTAATCGGGCTTTAATTTCCAACCCAACCTTTCTGCATTTAAATGATGTCTCCTGTAAGCAGCATATAGTTGTGTTTCTTTTTTCATTTGAAAATCTTTGTCTGTTAGTTTGAATATTTAATCCATTTACAATTTAAGTGATTACTGATGTATTTGGAGTTAAATCAATTTCTATTTTCTTTTCTCTCTTCTGTAGCCTCATTTATTTTAATCCAGTATTTTTTATTATTCCATTTCCCCCTCTATTAGCTTATTAATTATACATACCATTGCAAATTCTTTAACGTATGTCTTTGAGATTCAAATGTGAATACTTGACTTATTAAAGTCTAATATAAACATAAATATTTATTACTTCCAGGACAACACAGGAAAATTAAAGCTACCTCCTGATGTCTTTTGTGCTTGGGTTTTCATTTGTTTTAATTATACAGATATTTAAACCTCACATAACATTATTATTGGTGTTTATACAGTCAATGTTTATGTAGATTTAAACGCAAATTTAATATTTGTTATTCTTCATTATTTTCTGCATTTTCCTTTTTTTGTGTGCAATTTTTCCTTAAAATCATAGATTCAGACAAACACGCAGACACAGACACATAGGCACACACACATGCACGCACAAGAAGAAAACAAACAAACACTAGCATACGGAGTTCTCATATGCTACCTTCAAAGTAAAATTAAACAAAACCAAATTCTCTTCCAGAAAACTTAATAGGTACAATATGAGGAGTTATTTTCAGCAATGTGAAGAGAGTCAAATCTGGTGCTAAAAGGATGCACGTTTCTTAACCGTATTGTGCAGATCTATATTCTTACTAAATTTGTCTATTTTTCACCTCCCGACAGAGGTATGTTAAGTTCCCCCAAAATATTTCTGGATTTGTCTATTTCTCCTTCTAATTCTATCAATTTTTACTTTATAAATTTTGAACTGATATTATTGAGCACACACAAATTTATGATTGTACTTTCTATCTTCCAGGTGACTTGACCCCTTTATCACTATGAAATGTTTTTTAAAAATCTCTATTAATGATTTTGCTTTAGAATCTATTTTTTATGATATTACTATAGCTGTGCCATCTTCTTTAATCGGGCTTTAATTTCCAACCCAACCTTTCTGCATTTAAATGATGTCTCCTGTAAGCAGCATATAGTTGTGTTTCTTTTTTCATTTGAAAATCTTTGTCTGTTAGTTTGAATATTTAATCCATTTACAATTTAAGTGATTACTGATGTATTTGGAGTTAAATCAATTTCTATTTTCTTTTCTCTCTTCTGTAGCCTCATTTATTTTAATCCAGTATTTTTTATTATTCCATTTCCCCCTCTATTAGCTTATTAATTATACATACCATTGAAAATTCTTTAATGTATGTCTTTGAGATTCAAATGTGAATACTTGACTTATTAAAGTCTAATATAAACATAAATATTTATTACTTCCAGGACAACACAGGAAAATTAAAGCTACCTCCTGATGTCTTTTGTGCTTGGGTTTTCATTTGTTTTAATTATACAGATATTTAAACCTCACATAACATTATTATTGGTGTTTATACAGTCAATGTTTATGTAGATTTAAACGCAAATTTAATATTTGTTATTCTTCATTATTTTCTGCATTTTCCTTTTTTTGTGTGCAATTGTTTTTCTTCTACTCAAGGATCTCCTTAAAGTATTCTGTCTACCATGAGTTTGCTGGTAATTAATTCCCTATTTGTGTTATTTTGATTTTTTTTAATGTTTTTATTATGCCAACATTTTTGAAATATATTTTTTCTGAGTANTTTTGTATGCAATTATTTTTCTTCTACTCAAGGATCTCCTTAAAGTATTCTGTCTACCATGAGTTTGCTGGTAATTAATTCCCTATTTGTGTTGTTTTGATTTTTTTTAATGTTTTTATTATGCCAACATTTTTGAAATATATTTTTTCTGAGTACAGAATTCTAGGCTGGCAGTTTTTTATTCTTTTGATGTTCTGAAATGTCATTAAATTACCTTCTGGCTCCTATAATTTTTCATGAGAAATTAGCTGTAAGTCTTGGGTTATTTCTTTTAAGTGAAAGTATCTTGTTTTCTTTTGACTGCTTTTAATATTATCTTCATTTCCTGAGTTAAAAATGTGATGGATGTTAATATGGGCTACTTTGTGTTTTGTTTTTATTTTTTCTGCTTGGAGTTTGTAACGGTTCTTGAATTTGTAGCTTGATGTCCTTCAGCAAATTTAGAAGTTTTTCAGTCACTGTCTCTTCAAATATTGATTCTGCCTTATTATCCCTTCTTGCTCTTATAGGATTTCAGTTAAACATATTTTAGAACTTTTCAACTTACCCCACATATCTTGTAGACTCTTTTACATATTTTTCTTTCTTCTTTTCTCTCCATGATTCTATCTGTGTATATCCAACTGATGTATTTTCACATTCATTAATTTTCCCTTTACCTGTATTTAATCTGTTGTTATGTTCATATATTGAGTTTTTAATTTCAGCTTTATTTTTTTCAATTTTATGATTTTATTTGATTTTTTAATATATTCTAGCTTTTGGCTAAAATTTCCCACCTTCTCATCTAATCTTTTGGTCATACAAATCTCTGTTTTTAAAAGATATATGTCTTATAAATTCAATATCTGAATCTCCTACTAGGTTGGTACTCTTATCTGATTTATTCTTGTTTTTTAATCATTAGATTTTATATCCTTGCATGCCTGGTAAGCTTTTATTGAAAGTTTGTCATTTCAGAAAAAAAAAAAAAAATGTAGCAATAATTTGAGTTTCTGGATATTTTCTTCCTCTAGAGAGGATTCGATTTTGCTTCAATAAACTAGTTATAGTAGAGGCATGTCACAATAAAATTTTGGATCCATTGATGTTAGAACTGGTCTTTGTGAGGGATCAAATATTTCCAGTTTTTCTTTATTACTTGTAGATAATGCTTCAAGTGTCCCAATAGGAATCAGGACTAAGGTGAGGCAAGTGACACATCTAGGACCCAGAATTTAATGAGGGAGTGCCTCCTAAAATTTTGCACCATGTATGTCTCATTTGTCTCACCCTAGTTTTGTCCCTAGCACCAACTAAAACCCTGTGGTATTTACCAGGCATCTAATCTTGTCAATTTCTAAATTCCATGTTTTGCTTAATAACCCCTTAAGATTGTCTAAGCTCTGCTTAGCTTCTCAGCCTCTTTGCCTTGATGAATAAATTGGCAAAAGCCCCAAGAAGAAATATAAAGCTTTACCATCAGTCTCACCTCTCTGTGCTTCTCCGTGGATATTTTTATCTTTGTAAGTCATCCCTTTGTAAAGCTACATGTTTTTAAACAGATTCTTAAAAATTTAATCTATCTTTTTCAGTAATTCTCTGCAGGATGCCTGGTCTGATACAAGCTAGTCTATTATAGTCAGAAGTGGAAATCTCTCTTGCTTTTTTGTGTATGTGACAATGAAAGGCAGAGGGCCAGTTTCATATTTTTCTCAAATTGGAAATACTCTTTTTGGATGTTTTAAATCATCCCCATTTATCTTCCTTTTTTTCTGTTTATTATTTGAATGTTGGTGTTCCTCAGGATTTCTTCCTGAGCAATATTACCCCTGCATTGCATGAAATGTTGCATATATTCTGATAAATCCCAAGTAAATTTATATCTCTCTCCTGGAACATTCCTATGGGCTTCAAACACTTCATGGAATACTTCTCTCTATGCTTCTAGAACTTAGAATGCCCAATACTGAAATTATCATCTTTTTTCCCCTTCCTCTTTACTATTATCAACTTACTTTTCTGCTTCTTTTTTCTGTCTTAATTAATTATGATTGCTTTTTTTCAGGATTCTATCCTAAACTACAAACTTCAGAAAGTCATCCTCTTCTATGTTAAACCTCACATAATTCATCAAGTCATATATATGCAAGAGATTATACATATAATCTGTCATATGTATATATAGATCTGTGATTTTATATATTTATATATATATAATCTGTCATGTATGTATATAGACAGATAGATCTGTCATTATATATATGTATATACTCATTATCTCCCACTCATACATTGAGGTTGCCCTAATTTAAGACAAAGGATTTCTCACCCTGCTAACACAGGGAAGGCAAATGCTTAGCTTATTCCTGCTGCCTCTTTCTCATCTTACTCTCATGACAGGCATCACTCCTTTATTATCGGACACTTTCCTGATGAGTTCAGATGCAGTTTTAAAATCCTTCTCAAAACAGCACTTCATAGGGACCCTACTAGAGTTGACAAGCAAATTTAAACCCACTTGTCTTCTGCTCTCTATCCTTCTCTACCAGATGGCACACAGATAGCATAGATTGTGCCACCAAAGATATATCCCTAAAGGAAATGTGACCGTGTCACTTCCATGTTTAAACATCTATGAGAGTCTCCTCTTGTTTACAAAATAAAAGCTCACTGGTTGAATTTATCAGGCCTTTCACAATCCAGTTCTAATTAAAATTTTTAGGTTTATTTACCATTACTGACACACACAAGTACTCTAATATCTCACGGCCACACATGTATCCCATTCCTGCAGTCGAAAGGTCTTTCACCTTTCCTTTGTTCATGCTGTTACCTCTTCCTGAGAGTCCCTTCCTCATTCACTATCTGCCTGTTTAACTCCAACTTTTATCCTATCCCAGACTTCTCTGGGCAGAAGTAGTTACTCCTTTCTCTTTGGATTGCCAGAACACATTTTTGAACCTTTAATAGAGCATATAGTACTTTTCATTAGCATATTTTAACATGTTTACACATATGTCTGGGAGATCATTTCAGGCAAAACGTTATCCTTATAGAATGCAAAATGCCTGGCAGGTGCTCAATTAATATATGCTAATAGAATAGAGTGGGCCATCCTCCTTTCTCTTGGGGAACAGTTGCTTATTTCCTCTCATTCATTAATTCAACAAATACATTTTTTGAACATCTACTATGTTTTAGTCATTGAGCTATATCCATGACAGAAACCTGCAATTCTGCCAAAGCATCACATTGCATCTAAAGTAACAGGAACCAAGTGAGGACCTCTTTAAGTAGCTTTTATGCAAACATTTCAATCTGTCATGCTCCTGTCCATGGGTGAAGGAACTGTAAATGAGGTATTTGGCTCTCAGAGAGTTATGGCACAATTCTTGGCTCACCTTGATAAATATTGATCTTGTATAAATTACTCAGGAGAGGCAGACGATGGTTCTCTGGGCAACACACACAACCCCCACTCCCCTTTATGCAGAGACATAAATCATTTATGAATAGAGCCCCACATGCTCTATGAATAAGTCCCTTGGATTCCAAGATGACTGATACTCAAGTATTTTTCTCATTTGAGTGCAGACCTACATTTAAGCAAGCAGCCAGGCTATGTGAAGTTACAATGTCCTTTTGTTCACTGTAAGGTGAGAGATGCATAATAGGCTTTGGAGGGTAAACATCGCATGTTTCAAAATAAACACCATTAAATGTGACTGCACATTCGTGCCCTTAATAAAGCTGATGGCAGGGGATAGCTCTTTAGCAACATGTCATGTCATGGTCATTCAATTTTAAGTTCTAGTCACTGGTGGAAAGAAGAGAGTTTGTGTATACATGTGTGTAGAATTGTGGAGAATTAGTTTTCTTTGACTATAGTTGAATCAAGCCTTTGGTTTCATCTGGAAAGTTGTGAATAGCACAATAAGGGGTTTGTGTGTGGTGGAGAGTCATTAAAATAAAGAACCAAAGGGCAGCAAACATTGGTTTTCTGGGCTTCTTGTGGTCAGATTAATAATGAGAGTGTTTAACCTCTGGGGACTTCATCACTGAAGGGATGAGAGTGAGGATAAAAAGACAAACTGACAAATGGCTTGTGGTCTCTTGGCAGGAGCTGGAATTCGTCATTAGAGCTCACACAAAGGGTCAAAATGCTGAAACTTCTTGGGAAAAATAAAGGAATGTGACTTATGCTTTTAGGTTCCTTCATGGTTTTGCCCTCGAATTCCAACTTTTTCATATTCTGTGCACTTCTGTCAGTTTCTTTTGCAATTGAAACTGCATATAACCCAGGACATAAGAAATCCTATTTTTAGGAATTGTTGGGAAGAAAATATTTAATGAGGACTCAAAGATGTACGAGGGTGCTTCAAAAAGTTCATGGAAAAAATAGAATTAAAAAGTAATATGAATATTTTCCATGAACTTTTCGAGGTATCCTTGTACGCACAAGAAGAATTATTACAAAATTACTTACAAAGCAGAAAATAGAAAATCACCTAAATGCCACAGTAAGAGACTGGTTGAACAAATTATGAAAGATTCCTACAAAGGAATAAAATGTAGCAGTTAAAAAATCACGTAGCAAGTATAAATATATTAAAAGGTTGCCAAGCTGTATTGAGCTAAAAAGCTGGGGGGAGGGGGCAGAGGGGAAGGGCAATGGAATGATATTTATGGTACAATTCCATTTTAAACAAATAGAACAAAACCACCATATCACATGTACGTACACACATATGGTTTATGATGCTTATGTCTAGAAATGAAATTAGAGCAAGAGGGGGCGAACTTTTACTTCTTACATTAAATGTGGCTATATTGGTTCAATTTATAATTCATAAAAGTTTAGTTTGGTTTTGTTTGGGCACCTGAAAAAAATATTCTTTTAAAAAAGCTTATTTGTCTTTCAGATCCAAGCTCAAATATCATCTTATGTAGGAGTGAACTCTCCCATTTCTGCAATGCAGTAGACTTTTGTTCCAATTTTGCATATTGCTGCATATTGTTGCAATATTATGGAGAGAACGCTTAATTTGTAATAAGTCTGCAGTTCAAATCCAGTTCTGCTACCTTGTAGCTGTAGAATAACCTTGAGAAATGATATAACTTCTAAGGCTACATTTTCCTTTCTGCAAAATGGGAGAAACAATGCTATCTCCATGGGATCTTGGGAATTGTAAGATGAGAAGCATTGATATACTGGTCATTTGTGTGTATGCTGTAACATTTTAATCCACTGGAGAGCAGAGACTACCACCTTTATTAATTCATTTAATAGATATAGGTTGAGCAACTATGTGTCAGGAACTGTGCTAAGTTCTAGGCTACAATGAACAATAAAGATGGCATCAATTAAGTGAAGAAACAACACAAATAATCAGACAATTGCCAAACAGCATAGGAAGAGTTATAATAGGAGAATCAGGGAACTCTCTCTTTGGGAAGCGATTCTCAACTGAGCTCCAGAGGAGGAATAAGCTTTATCAGACAAAGAAGATAGAAGATTTGAAGAGTAGGGGAAAAAGGATGAGTGAGAGTACAGAAAATTGAGAAAATTAAGTGTGTTCAGCATGGTTGGAACTTAAAGGTTGAGGAGAGGAGGTTAAATTAGGAGGCTTGCACCTCCCTGACATGCCTCCTTATCCTACCCACGTATTGCTCATTTTCCAGAATAATCAGTGGAAGCTCACAAGATTACAAAAGGTTAGTATTTAAATGTCTTCCAAGCATCTCAAAGTCAACAGATGCTAGAGTAAAGAAGAGTCAGAGACTCAGAGAACTAGCATCATTTTAATACTTATTCAGAGACTCAGCAGATTCCAGGATACATGAATCTACGTGACTTCCTTCAGAGAGTTAGGACACAGGACAGAGGGAATAATGTTCTAAGCAAGGTAATCTGGGAGATGGAGGGCATGAGGGTTGGGAAGGGGGTGGGGAGATGCATTTTTGTTTGTTTGGCTTGGGGAATATGTTGAGGAACTGCTTACATCAATGCAGCCATACTCTCAGTGCAGAGCAATTAAGAGCAAAGAGTCAGAGATAGGGGATATAAAAACATCCAAATCCCGGTTGCTTAAAAATGAAGAACCTTACAGAAAGCTCTGACATTAAGACAAATACTTGAAATAAAAAAAATGAGTACTGCATGTAAACGAGTAACATAATACAAAGACTGTGAATCATAGAATGTCTGTGTTCAAGAGGCTTTTGAAGTCACTAGGTGATCTATCACATTTCAGAGAGGGGGAAACTGAGGCCCAGGGATGGTGAACTCTGGTCATTCATCCACTTAGGCCTCCATGA
The DNA here is from genome assembly GCF_000696425.1 of Galeopterus variegatus. NCBI lineage: Eukaryota > Metazoa > Chordata > Mammalia > Dermoptera > Cynocephalidae > Galeopterus > Galeopterus variegatus. The sequence goes on along the minus strand of NW_007732912.1, from coordinate 51,338 downwards.
ATCTCCAGCAAGTGTCACTAGCTGTTCCCAGTCTTGTAGAAAGATGGGAGAGGTTTTTTCCTCTGGCCATATGGTGCCTATCATCTACTAGTAATCTATGTAACATATTTTGATATATGTATGACACGATGCAGTGGGAAGCTGAAGGAAGGGATTCAGGAAGCCTTCACAGGAGGATATAGAATTGCACCTGTTTTCAAAGGATGCACAGGATTTCTGCAGGAACAGAAGGGGGAACACAACATTGCAGATAGAGCAATCAGGACACACAGACAATAATACAAACCTACTAAATCAAGACAGGAATTTGCAATAAAGCACTTACAACTTAGCAGACCACCTGGTCCAGAGATGAATGGTACTTCCTTAACACAGATCCCATAGCTGAACAAAAAAGAAACTTAAAGGTGGTAGATAAATTAATATATTCTGATACCATATTTACTAAACAAACACATTCAATCATACATTACAGATTTTAGTTTCTAAACATTTTGTTTTTCAAAAAGTAAAGGAAAAAAATACAAATGGGTATTAACCACTTAGTTCAGATTTGTAAGAAAGGAAATAATAGTCATATGCTAGGTAGGTAGGTGGATAAAGTGGTGGATGTGGAGCAGGATGCATTTTAAATATGCTAAGCAATTAAGTACATAATTCTACTTAATTTTCACAACAACCTGGATATGAAAAGGATTATTCCATATTATAACTCATTCCAGGGTTGAGAAATATCAAGATGCAGACATTAAGTGACTTCTCTGGGAGCACAAAGCCAGTATGTGGTAGACTTACAGTTTGAGTCTTAGAACATCTCCAATGCCAGTATTGTATTACGTGACAATTTCTCCCAGGAACCCCTGGGAGAAAGAGGCTGTGGTATCCCAAAGTTCATAACAAGGAAGTAAAGCACACCAAAGAGTTTAAAAGAGAGATATAGGGATATGTATGATTCCATGGCTGAAGACTAAAAGAAATATAGCTTACAAAAGACAGGCAAATTTCCCTCCAACATTTTGTTATGAACATTTTCAAATATACAGAAAAGTTGAAAAAATTATACAGTGAACACCCATATACCCCACCTAGATGCAACAATAAACATCTTGCTATATTTGCTTTATCAAGATTGGCACTTGTTTACATACAAGTAAAATTTTGTGAGTAAAAATGGGGTTCAGCTAAAGAAGCTAATGTAGTATGCTCTCTGATAAATTAATTATAAAGGAGATAGTGTTCCACAGATAGAAGGAATCACAATATATCAGAGGATTGTCAGTTTGGTAAAGACAAGAATAAATTGAAGCTAGTCTTTCTGTATATCCCAACACAGACTACAAAAGGGTGTGAAGTTAAAACTAACACGGTAAAAACTAAGATTAGTTTGATGTCCTTCATTTTGGTTAGTGGTCAATTATACAAGCAGAGAATGGGGGAGCTGTTGCTTGGCAGAGTTTATCTGTTTAAAATTTGGAAAAGAGGTGAAAAGAAAATAGGTTATGATGAGCTAGTAGTATAAATATGTGGTTTAAAAAGATAAACTAGACTTAGCATTAACAGGAAAAAAATATAGCAATTATGAAAAGCGATAGTCCCATTGTACTCTGAGTATTCCTTTCACCTCCAAGGCCATATTATATAACAGTGCTTTGAATAAACACTAGATGTCTAGAGGAATAGAGGAAGATGTTTAGGCGATAAGAGATCAGAAAATTATTATAGATTAGAACCATTAAAGGAACTGGGAATATTTAGACTAAGCAGGAGAGAACGAAAGACAATTTGATAATTTTCAAGTAATTGAAGGGCTGATAAATAGAAAATGAATCAGAGGTAATGGTTTCAAGATGGTAGATTAGTTGACTTGTGTATATATGTAAAATGTAAACATATATTCATATTTTACATATTTAACATATAAAAATATGATGACATATAAATACAAGGGTACTTCAAAAAGTTCATGAAAAAAAGGACTTAAAAGATAATATGAATCTTTCCATGAGCTTTTTGAAGACTCTTTGTACATACAAAAGAATTAAAATATAAGGGTTGGAACATAAGAGTTGTTAACACTTTGTGGTCCAGAAACACAGAGAAAATGAATGAGATAAAACTGCAGAGAAAGCTGTAGGTCAGGACACTCGCGGGAGAGTGCAGCTGTGAAAGATGGGAGCACCGATCAGATGATCCATGTTCACCTCCGGTATCTCTAGTGAGCACAGGAGGGTAGTCAGGCTGAATAACCACTGTCTACCACACACAGATGCACACAACATGTGTGTATGTACAAACACATGTGCACAGACATCACCTGAGAACAGCGAATGTGGGAGCTTGAGACACAGAGATAGGGCAATCCCTAGGTGCTGGTGATGAGGGAGACCACCCCTGGAGGCCCGGTTGATGGCACCCATGGAACCTACTGCTCCCGTTGGAAACTGGGTTAGATAATTAGCCACAACAATAGCTCTCACACCTACTCTCAAATAAGCAGAAAGTGAGACTTGCAATCTTAATTACAAAGATGAGCACAAAATGAAAAAACACCAAGCATCCAAGAAAAGTCTATAGCATAAAAAAGAAACAAATTCAACAAACAGAACTTATACCCAAAGAAATAAAGTCAATAGGGCAATTAGAATAGGACTTGGGGAAAGGAATAAACACACACACACACACACAAACACACATATAATATAAATATATAAAAATATATAAACAATATATTCTATATTATTTCTGAGAATAAAACTAAAGCCAAAAGATGAAAGTAGCAGGAAGGTAGACTTCAGCACAGCTTAAAGTAAGAACTTTTCAAATAATTATGTTCATTCAACAATAGACTTCAGTAGAATATATATGAGGTCTATCTTGGCTCTATCCTATAGGGTATTTTAATTAATACTCAGTTAAAGATATAGAAAGGTGCATTATCAAAACAGAGCAGCTTAGTTAAAAAAATCAAAAAACAAAAAACAGCCGAGCCAACAGATTTAAATTAATAGGCTCGGATACTAGGGAAGCAGGAAAAAGTGTCCTATAATCACTGAGCCTGGCATACAGCAGCCCTACAATAAGTATGTTTCAAATAAACTTAAGCATCATCAGGACAAATACATGTTCATCCTGTTCACCAACAAATGAACAGATACGTTATTCATTCCGTTTTCACTCTCAGAGGGAAGACAGCTAATAAATAAATATATGATATAAATGTAGGTAGTGATTATTTCTATGAAGACACATAAAGATGGGTAAGGGGATAGAGAATAATAATGATCAATTTTGTTTTGTTTTGGAGGAGAGAGACTACTTGAGAGGAAGACATTTGAGCATAGACCTAATAAAGTGAAGCATTGTATTGGTTATCTATCCCTACATAACGAGTCGCCCCAGGAATTATGGACTTAGAACAATATTTATTGTTTCATAGTTTAGATGTGTCTGGAAACTGGGTGTGGCTTAGCTGTGTCCTCTGGCTCAGCATCTCTCACAAGGCAGCAATCCAGGTGTCCTCTGAGGCTGCAGTCCCTGGAAAGCTCTACTGAGGATCTGCTTCTGATCTCACTCAGGAGGTTGTTTGCAGGACACATTTCCTCCCAGGCTGTTGGGCTGAGGGTCTCATCCCCTGGCTGGCTCCCTGTCATGTTTCCTCTCTATAAGGGAGCTCACAAGTGGCAATTTGCTTCATCAGAGCAAGCCAGTGAGAAGAGCCAGATAGAGAAAGTGAGCAAGAGTGCAAGTCAGTCTTTAACCTAATCTTGAAGGAGACATCATTACTTTTGCTGTATTCTCTTCTTCAGAAGCAACTCACTAGGTCCAGCCCACACACAGAGGAAAGGATTGCACAGGAGAGAATACCAGGAGATGAGGATCATTGGGAGCCATGTCAGAAGCTGCCTACCATAGGCAGTGTGCCATATGCAGCTCCAGGGGAAGAACATTCCAGATGGTGGGAACAGCAAGTGTGAAGACTATGGCATGTTTGAGGAACAGAGAGAAGGCTGGAGAGGAATAAGAAAAGGAGGAGATAGAGTTTGGGAGAATACCCAGGGGCCAGATCTTAGGTCATATGGAAATTTTTAGGGTCCCAGTAGTTTGGATTTGATTATGAATGTGAAGGAAATCCCTTGGATGAGTTGGAGCAGAAGAAGTGAAACTAACCTTTCTTTTATAAAATCATACTGATGGTAAATGGTACATTCTATTTGCGTACTTATTTGTTTTATTTTGAGTGACCTTTATATGGAGAAGCTGACAGTTCCATGTCATTTGTTCTCTATATTAAAAATATACTGTTACTGGTTCTTAACACTCCCTATCTGACAAACCGGTGTCTATAAGGAAATGATTCAAAACCATAGATATCTTTTAGGATTTGAACTCCTCTATGTTGTTTATGGAAGAAGGATTAGTTGATTTATTGTTATTATTCATTACAATTGATTGAATTTGTCCCACTTGAACCTCAAGCAAAAGTTAGGAAAGACAACGAGTTGGGATGTGGAGCAATATGGTGGAAATGATCCTGACTGTGTACATGGAGCCAGTGGGGAAGGTCTCCCATTGCCGGTGGAAATGCAGGGAGCGGAAGGGAGACAGTCTACTTCCTGCTGGAGAACAAATACACTTAAATTGCCAATTCCTTCTCCCTAGTTATCTGGGTCAGTTAATCCCAGCACACAGCTGCCAGCTGAGCTCTTCCCTGGCCAAGTTGCTCTGCTTTGAAATTCTCCCCCAGGCCACCTCGCCCAATGATGTCAGACGGGGTGAGTGCCCTGCCAAGTCTCCCTCTCACAAGATGATGTGCGGGGGAAATGCACACTGTCTTTGCTCAGGAAACATCTGGTTGATCCTCTAGTCCTCCAGTGGGTCACTGGCTGTTTTATAAGTTAGTGGAACTGAATAGGATGGGAAGACATGGAGTTTCAGCGATTACTCAACCTCGCCATCAAGTTACAAACTAAAATGAGATGTGAGGAAACGGCCTCCCTGGCGGGCGCTCTCCAGGGACTCAGCACCATTGCTGTGCAGTCACATTTCCTAGCTTGTAATGGAAAACGAATGCTGTTTACAAGAGCTTAAAGTAGCTGAAATGGGAACACGAGCCAAGCTGTGTAGTGGAGGGAGAACTCCTACTTGGAAGCTTTCAGCAGTCCAGTAATTATTCAATACCAGGCCTGAAATATAGGCTCCTAATGAAGAATAGTATTCACTCTCCCTTGGAAAATGAAACACCGCATTCATTGGTAAGCAGAATCCATGACCACTTAAAAACAGATCCAGCCCCTTGTAAGCTGTTTGACATAAAACAAACGTTACTGTGTGTCCCGCACTGAGCTCTAACTACTGTTTTTGTCCTGCCTGGTTTCCATTGACTTTTTCTAAGTTTATAAACCACTAGAGAGGCATTGGACAAAATAGATAAGAGAAAATGGATTTGGTGTGCGTCCCTCCCCCTCCCACCCCACATATCAGTCCCTGGAGGGATTTGGGTTTTCTTAACTTTCAAGATTCCAGCCTGCACATGAAAAGGTCTTCTCTTCTAGCGCAGATTTGCCTCCTGCTTTCCTCCCCTCCCCCAGTTAAATCAATAATAGCATTCTGGCATGTAGACTTTTCGATGGACAGTATAAGTCCTCTAAAAGTGTTGAATGAGAATGGAAAAGCAAAAAGAAGGGAACAAGAAAAGAAAAAGTCCTGAAAATAAAGCAATTCTAGCTTTAAAAACTCGTTTGTTCTGAATGTTCACTCTTCGGTAAGAATGAGGTGAAATGCAAGACTGTAGGAGTAAACTTTATTTTGGGGCCATCTTTCTACACGGTGGTCAAGTTGATATCATGGGGCTTTGGGGTTGTGGCTCCCCCAGTGATTCATTCATTCCTTCAGCAGGTAGTTTAGAATATTTTATGTGTGTTCTATTAAGTGAATATATAATCGGAAACAAGACAATATTCTGCACTCTCTTGTAGTCTATATAAATAAACAAACCATAAATACATTTAATGGTATGTACTATGTGCTGGGCAGAAGGGTTAATAAAATAGGGAAGGAGTATTCCCCTGCTCCCTGGTTACTTCTGCAAGTCCTCTCAGAGGAGGTGACATTTAAACAATAACTTGCATGATTTGAGGACTTCAGGCTTGTGTGGATCAGAGAGAAGGGCACTTCAGGCAGAGAGGACACTGGTACAATGACTGACACAGGAACCAGCTCGGCACATTGATGGAACAGAGAGATCAGTAGGCTTGGAAGGTGAGGGTGGAGGTGGAGGGGACACAAAAGCCACAGCACGTAGGGCTGTGTAACTCAGGGTAGGGAGTTTGCCCTAATTGTTATGGGAAGTTATGGAGGTTTTTAGGTGAGGTCGTGACCTGATCTGATTCTATTTTTAGAAAACCTCACTCTTACTGGTGCACGTAGAAATAGTGGTAAGTGTGCAATGGTGGAGGCCAGTTCAAAGCCCTTTGAAGTAGTCCAGTGGATGACAAGGAAGGTGTGGACTGAGATGGCAGCAGCAGAGATGGACAGAAGTGTCTAGATTTGGAGGATGTTTTGAAGGTACATCAATGTGACCTGCTGATGGACGAGAGTTGGGGTGGCTGGCTGGCTCATCTTGGCCATGTTACTTAACTTGGGTAGGATTTCAATATAGGCTTATGGGGAGGGAGAAGGGTGTGACAAGTAGACATACTCTCTGAACAAAGGGATGCAGGTGGGAAATCATGAGATGTTGACAACTGAGCTCACTATTAAAATGAGGCATCGGGATCCAGAGCAGAGCAGCAAGTGAGAGAAGAGCACGGGATCTGACATCAGAGGAGCCTAGCTTGAGTTCCCAGTCTACCACTTAATTAGCTGAGTTAACACAGGCGCGTTATTTAGCCTCTCTGAGCCTCATGCTCTTCATCAGTAAATTGGGGATACTATTTCCTACCTCAGCAAAGACCAAGCTGTAAGAAAATCATACAATCTAGTGCTTAGCATACGGGAGGAGCTTCATGATGTTAAATCTTTTTTCTTACATAAGAACACTAGGCTGTCAGCAAGTAAAATGGTTAATTTTATGTGTCATCTTGACTACGCCATGGGGTGCCCAGATATTTGGTCAAACATTATCCTGGGTGTTTCTGTAGGGGTGTTTTGGAATGAGATTAACATTTAAATTAGCAGACGGAGTAGTACACTGCCCTTCCTATTGTGGGAAGCCCCCATCCAATCATTTGAAAGCCTGAATAGAACAAAAAAGCTGACCCTCCCAAAAGCAAGAGTGAACTCCTTCTGCCTGACTGCTCTGAGCTGAGACATTCATCCTTTCTGGCCTTCAGACTCCAACTAAACATCACCTCTTTTTGAGTATTCAGCCTGCTGACTTTTGTTATTTGGTTTGTTATTTTAAATTTTATTTTATTTTATTTTACTTCTCAAAATACATTGTACTTGATTTTCATGCCCCTTTACCCATTCCTCTCCACTGCTGACTTTTGAATTGAGTTCTCCTGGGTCTCCAGCTTGCTGGCTGCAGATCTTGAGACTTCTCAGCCTCCATAATCATGTAAGCCAATTTATTAAAATAAATCTTTACACACACACACACACACACTCTAGGGCACTTCAAAAATTTCATGGAAAAATGAAATTAAAAGATAAAGTGAACCCTTCCATAAGCTTTTGGAAGTACGCTCATATATGTATCTCCTGTTGATTTTGTTTCCCTTGAGAACCTAGATTAACACAGCAAGTCTATCAAAGGCAATTTATAGAAGTAGAAATCACTATAATCTGAAGAAACTAGATTTCATTTATTTAGCACTCTCATAGATTAGGTTTTTCTAAATCCAATGAATAGCTTAGAGAGAACAAATTTATAGTGAGTATTGAATTTGGACGGAAATTTGACAAAACTTGGGGGAAGATTTCCTTTGCAGGCAAAAGAAATAGACTGAGGCAAGGCATGGAGTTGGAGAGTGGGAAGCAGGTAGATATGTACAATTGGAGGGTAACAGTTAATAATAAGTAATGTTTATTGACCACTTATTAAATGAAATTGGAACAAATTAGAGAATAGAGGTCTATAGATGAGGAGGCATTCGAGCTGGTTACTGATCTCTCAATCTAAAGGAACACTCTCCTTTGAGTTTTTCATTAGTTGGTATAGGCAAAGCTGCTTCCCTCCGCACCGCCCCACCCCCATTGCTTAAATAAAAAAGAAGCCTATTTCTCTCTCTTGTAACAGTCCAGGAGTGGTAGGACTGTCTTGTCATGCTTTTATCTTTGAAATCAAAGCTTTCGTCCCACTTCTCATTATTGCCCAGACATAGTGAAGAGGACAAGGACCAGGTGAGTTAATACCTTTTCTTTTTAAGATCCTGAGCTAGAAGTGGCACATGTTATTTATGCCCATATGACACTGGCCAGAATTTAGTTCCAGGGCCACACTGCACTGCAGGGGAGGCTGGGAGGCCATGCTTTCTGCTAAAATGCAACTACTTTGGAATTAGTAGACAACAGATCCTGGGGAATGATTAGCAGTTTGCTGTAAGCTCCTAAAGCATTTCATTTTCCTTCCATGTTGTAGTGTTCACATTCTTTTTCATTATCATAAACATTTGTGCATATATTCAGTGTCTTCTGTGGATGGTTAATTTCCTAATGGAAGAATCCATTCTACCATTATGTACTCCATTGTCTAGCATTGAAGCTGGGATATCATGTACAGAACTTGAAAAGTCACTCACATAACATGCTGCTTAGTTGTTTTTCCATTATTATATCTTATGAAATGGGGCAACTATTAAATGTATGCAAATGGACACACACACACACATATATAAATAGATTAGCAATATAAATAATTTTTTGCAGTCCTCCCACTTTGTTGGTTCTAAACTCTGCAAACCTAAATATGCAATGTGTTTCTATCTTGTAAAACGAAAAAAGCAAAAACAAAACACACACACACACACACACACACACACACACAAACTTTTTCTTGTAGTTGGGAATGGGTGTAAAAAGTAAACTTTGGAGAGTGGAACTACTTTCATGTTGTATCCCTTTCTTTCTCCTTTCCTCTGGCCCCCGAAATGGCTCTGCTCTGATGAGCTGCATGATGGATGCAGTTGTGTTGGAGGGTATGTCATACACCAGCACGGGCCAGGAGAGACAGAGGGCATGTACATCGACGCCTCTTCTTTTCAATTAAACTTGAGAAGCTGATGCTTCACTTTGGAAACTTGATTGAAGCATGGGCTACGCTGCCTGCTGCCTGACAATGGAGAGGATTCAAAGTAACAAAGCTTAAAGCACCGTCGATAGTCCCCCATGACCATACTAGAGGGATTGCTGGAGATGTTGGGGAACCATGGAGAAAAATGAGTGGCTGTTAAAAACAAATAAATCTTATCAGGTCACTCCTCAACCTACAATCCTTTGAAGGACTGTACGCTGCTCTTGATAGAAAGTCCACAATCCTTGCTTACTGGTTCTCCGTCTCCTCGACAGCCTCATGGCCTACTTCTTTAGCCACATTTGAGATGCCTCTCCTTCCCATTCATTTTTCAGCCATACTAGCCAGTCCCGGACTGGCTCTCCTGCCTGAGGGGTTTTTTTGCAAGTGGTTCCTTCTATCTGGAACAGTTTCCTTCCCCAACCTTCTCCCAGCCAATTCCAACATGTTCTTCCCTGCCCCTCAAACTTGGTTAGTGCCCCATTTTACAGCCTCTTAACACCCTTATTTGCCTTTTCTGAGCACCTGTCATCCTTCAACAGCTGTTTGCTTTGTCTTCCTCATTAGAGCACAAACTCCTTGAGGGCAGGCACTAAGTCGGTCTCTTTCATTCCAAGAACCACCATGCCTATCCACATGCTGGCTGGCCACTAGCATCTTGAGAAATATCTGTTAAGTAAATAAATGCCTTGATGCTTTTAAAGTTAATTCTCTGAGCCTACTGGGTGGTGCTGCTAGAAATGTGTGAACTAAATGGGCTCTTTCTGCTTTGTCTGTTTCAAATCCCCCTGGGAAGCAGGAGATTTGAAAGGCAGGCATTATGGATGGGGATTCTGGGCAGGTCTCAGCCAGGGAGTCAGGCCAGGACTCTTGCTGTGAAATGGTAACATTTTCAAGGAAGTGACCCTCTACTGGAACTTCTCAGTTCCAAGGTGGTCATTAACTTGAATTGTTATGCAGTGTGAATAATCTGCCTATGGAAAAAATTTAGCACTGACAGTAGTACTACTTTTGCCATTAAATTTTGGCTGAAATCCTGACTAATCTCAGCTGGGTTCAGTCCAGACTGCATCATTTCCATAACATTAAGTTACAACCTGTAGCCACACCAGCAAAGCCACCCCTGAACAGAGAGAGGACCTCGGTACTTTCAAGAAGACCCATGGGAACCTGGGAAACTAGAACCCCAATAATGCTCACTTGTGGGAATAAGTTGACTTGAATCAATGGGTAATGAGCCTCTATATCTGGTCTTCTAGGTTCATGTCATTTGGCCAATCTTCTCTGAATCATTTATTCACTCATTTAGTTACCACTTGAATGCCTGCTATATACCACCCCAGGGGCAGGAATCAAAGTGAAATAACTGCTTTTATCCACAAAAAGCTTATTGTCTACTTAGAGAGACAGATGTGGGAAAAATAAGCCAAACAAATTGCTGGAGGAATGACAATATATTTTTAACTTTCAAATTCCAATGATCCCTCTAGTCCCTTTGAAAAGGCATATTCTGAAAAATGAGGCACTAGCCCGAATGTACCAGTTCTACTTTTTTATTTTCATTTCTTTTGCTTCCGGCACCTATTGTAGCTCAAGGTTTCTCAGCTTCCCACATAACCTCATACTCCTGGGCTGTGTAGGACTGTCCTCTACTACAAATTAGCAAGCATAAATGCCAAAAGTCATAACTCCACTAATTATAAAAAAGTTTATGACTTTTTTTTCTAATGCCTTACCCAGAAATTCAGTATTCTAAGTATTCTCAGAGTTCTTGGCAAATTATTGAACTCTGTTTAACGAAATGATTTGCATGATACTGTTTCCTGTCGACTCTGTGTTCAACTATAATCTCAGTGCTTTTATTTCAAGGAATCTATACATAACATTTCAATATGACCTCTATAACATAAGGCATTTAGATTTAGTTTATATAAAATTAAATTCCAGCTACGTTACTGATAATGACATTTGAATGATAACTTTATGATGCATTTTGCTTATTTGCATAATTCTATGCATATAACCATAATGACTGGGACATGGATAGACACATGGTTTAGAGGAATAGTGCAGGACCTACTGGAAAGAAATGCTGTCTTTTAAAATATTTTCTTACATGGTATGAGCCTGGGAAAATGTAGACCTACCTATTGCTATCAGCAGCAATCTTACAAGCAAATGCAGAACAATATCAAAGATAACTTGAAGAACAGATCTGAATTCTATTTTCAAGTTTGAGCACGTGCATGAATCCCTACCTGAAGCCACCTACACCTGGTCTCAAATATAAGTGAGCCCCAAATTCTTTTTTATGTTCAAGTTCACAAGTTAGACTGGATGTCAATTGCAAACATAAGAGACCTACTGATTAATTCTCACAAAAGGAAGAAGGTAGGAAGAAAGCTATACACAGGACAAATATAAGTCATCTATATTTATTCATTATTCAATATCTTTCTTTCCAGAGAGAAAATACACAGTCTAACTTACCCCATTTTAAAAAATCCCTTCCTCTGGCTTTATATCCTGAATTTCTATGTCCATAAATCAAGGTATGGTACCATAATACACAGTGATTCAAATTTTTCCCTGAGATTATTAAGGCTATGCCTTTGGCCACAGAATATCTACTGCCAGAATTCAGGAGAAAACATATGAAACTGAAAGTTCTTTTGGTGGTAGAAGGGGCAGAAAACTTAGGTGAAGATCCTGAGAAAAAGGTGCAGAGTCAACCAAGCCACTAACTAAATTTTACCTGCTGTGAACTATTATCCCTTCCACATCTCCAAACATTCTAGAAGGGAAATTCATCATATTGCATAGAAGGGCACTTTATCTCAATGCTGTGCAAAAAGCATCTTTACTTTTGCTAGATGCCAGAGCCATCTTGATGCCTCAGCTTCCAGTAAAACTCAGAGGTAGAGAGGTATGGGCAGCCTTTCCCCAGTGGCATATGGGAAAGAGGGAAAACTATATATGAGGGAAAAAATTATTATCACAATATGCGCCCATTGAGGCCTGCAGTGCTGCTCGGAATGGTTTGCTGTCCTAACAGCTACCGATCTTCCACAAGTAGGAAAGGGGAAAGACTCATTGGATTATCACCTCAAATTCCAGCCTAATCAAGTCAACAAATCATAAGGTGAATGGACAACAGCACGGCCCCCAGTTTCGGTGCACTGAACATCAACTCTGAGTGCAACGCAACTCGGATCAGCCCCTCCTGGGCTGGAAGAAATCACATTCTGGGAAGGAGCCAGCTTGCTGGGAATGGTCATTCTTAGATGCTGTTGTCAATCCTCCCACCCACCCATCTCCCTAAAATGGCACAATAGAATGATTGTGTTCCCTACTGAGGACTTCCCTTCCTAAAAACAAACAAGCAAAGGTTTCCCTGATCTGCCCCATATTCAATAGTGGAAAAAGGCAGCTGGCCCCGGGGTGGGGAGAGTGGGAAAGGAAGCAGGCAAGTGAGCTTGGGTGTTGGGTGTACATGTTCAGGAACAATGTGCTGTAGGGTGTGTGGGCTCCAAGGAGGGAAGGCTGAGCACTGGAGGGTGAGTCACTGTCAGAGACATCTTCCCCATGGAGGCAAGGTTCCCGATACTCTGTTAGGTTTTCTTGCAGTAGTTCTGACAGGCTTTCTCCATGCTTTTCAAGAAGTTAGGAACTCCATTCTGCAAAGGAAAAGAGACTGTCATTTCTATGTTCTTGTGTTAATCACTCCTGATTCTTTGGGATGTGACAAAAGGTAAACAAAGATGGCTTTGGGAATAATAAAAGACAATGCACTGCCTTATATTTTGGCTTTGGCTGCTAAAAAGCAAAGACATTTAGGATGCCCTTTCTTGAAAAGGAAATGGGATTGGGCTGGGTTGTTGGATTCTTCCAAAAAAATGATAGAAAAGACTTGCTTTACAGAATTAGAAAATGGTCAGGGGGGAGATATACTATTGTTTAGTTAGTGTCGAGCACTGTACAACACTTTTCCCAAATACTTTCTTATTTGTTCCTACTCTGTGGGGTAGGAATATCCACCTCCATTTTCTTTTGGCAGCTGGCAGGTACAGGGATCCTAACCCTTGACCTTGGTGTTATCACACTTTCATGTTTTAAAAAGAAGATATTCAGGGCTTCCCTAAATAAAACAAGATAGTCCAGAGCAGACCCAGGATTCAGAATTACATCTGTTTGACTCCAAAGCCTCTGTGCCTTTTCACTCTCCCACAGATCTGTTGAATCCTTCAGTAGGTAGGACTCATGCGAAGCAGGCTAAATGGTGCCCTTGATGCCAGGCTCCCAGGCAGTCAGTCTCTAGTGGTTTGGGATACCACCACAGTTCCCTCCCCTTCCAGGAAAAAAAAAAAAAAAAAAGGCAAGACAACAAAATTGGAAGATTCCCTCAGGCTTGGATACATCTGGTTGTCTCCCAGCTGGGTCAGTCTGTTTTACTCCTGCATAAACAGATATGCAGGGTCCAAAGGCAGCATTGTTCCTACAGGGAGCAGACAATTGTCTGGAGGTTCCAGAGAGCGATCCTGAGAGGGTCTCGGGGCACTAGCAAGGAGGGGCTGTCATTCTAAACTAACAACTCTTTGTCTTTTGTCCCAGCCTCCTCCATCCTGGGTGTTGGCAACTCCAGCCCTCACCAGAGTCCCTAAACCAAGCTCTTCATAAAAGAGCCTCATTACGCCTGAGACAATGTGTCTCTTCAGTCTGACAGCCCCGCAGGCTAAGTCAACATTTGTCAAACACACTGCCTCCACTGCCTCCCAGGATCTCACCTTGGCGACCCAGTTAATGAGCCAGGTCGGAATTTGGCCACCCGGATTATCAAAGTAGTACATGAAAACTATAGGGGAAAGAAAGGACAATTCAGAAAGAGGAAAAATATTGGAAAAAGACAGTAACAAAACCCGCCACACTTTATATCCTCATGTTCAGGCCCAGAAAGTACAGAGGGAGGTAGCATATAACTCGGATAGCCTTATCTCCACTGACTTGCCTTATGGCATATTTATATATGAGCATTTCTGAAACCACAGCCCCAGGCACATTTTGCCACTATTTATTAAACACCTAGGAGGTGTTGGACAATTGGTTATAGTCTCTCATCAAATTATCTTAGCAATCCTGAGGAACCGATAAAATTAAGTCCATTTTATAGATGATGAAAAGGAGACGCAGAAGACAGGTGACATATCCAAGGGGACAGATCCAACAGGCATCAGAACTACAGTTCAGATGGTGCCTAGGATGCAAGGCCACACTTATTCCGGTATAGCAGGTGGCTGCACGTCCCACTCTCTGGCCACAGCTTTCCTCCCTGGGGGCTATAACTCAAGGTAGGCAGGTCCTGAGTCTCTTGGTCTGTGCCGAGTGGAAGCTGCACCCCCCAAAGCAGTCCTGCCAGCCCTCTTGCCCACCCCCAAGCCCAGCGCATGTATCCACAGACCAGACTGAAGTGAACTTCTAACCCTCTGGTTAATTTTTAATGTTGTGATTTCCTCTGGACAACTTGAGAGTTAGTAAAGAATGGACTGGGTCAGATTCAAACAACCAGTTGAGTGTGGGGGTGGATGGAGTCTCTTCCCAGGTGTTGCTCCCTGCTCTGTTTTGCACCTGTGCCCATCCTCTGACCTCCAGGGATAAGCCTCATGCCCGTGACACCCTCTCCACCAGCACGGCCTTCACGTGGGTACCCTGCCTGGGTGTGCCGCTGCCACCTGGGCTTTACCTTTGCTCCCCTTCTTGCCGTCACTCTCGATCGCCAGGCTTTGCTTGTACTGTCTCACCCGGATCACCCCTGACCTCTCAGGAAGCTGAGGCACCGAGGTGCTCTGGGCCAGGATCACATGGACCTTCCGCCCTTCCACGTCCAGCTCCCGCCGCTGCCGGATGTAGGTGTACTGCACCCCAGTCAAGGCACGTCATCGATGCCAGCATTTCAGATGGGCAGACGCAAAGGGAGGTGATTCCGTACCTCCCACTGAGCACGTGCTCCCTTCTACTTACCGACCTGTCTCCCAACCCGCAAGACGGTGCCTCATACCACCCAATATTCTCATTTGAGAGCATGCACTGTCTGCTTGTGAATGATGCCTCGATGCTTTGAATTATGCACGGAAGCCATTCTTCCTTTCTCCAAAACACTAAGAAGTGGCAGAGGATTTGTCACTTATCTGCTGTGTGATCCTGGGTAAGTTACTAAACCTCTCTGAGACTCAGTTTCCCTATCCAAGAAAAGAGAGTAACAATGCCCACCAGGCAGTCTTGGTGAGGGCATTAAGGGAAGACTGGGGCAGAATAAGCTCTCAGTAGACAACGTCCTTCCTCTTTGTCCAGTCCTCACCCAAAGCTCTAATTACTGACCTCTACTGAATAGAAGAAATCAAGCAATGTTATAGCTGATGACCATAGGAAGACACAGGAAAACCTAAATATTTAGTATGTCCTCTCTGGGGTGACACTGAATCACCAAGAATAACAAAGCCATTTCAACTCCGTAAAACTGCACAGAACAACCTGCTCCAAAACTAAATGTTTTTTTCCACTGAACTATTCTCTGTTCACAAGAATTTAACAACCCCATTGGTAGACATATGTGTCTGTGTGTGTGTATAAAGACTAAGACATGTGTGTGTGTGTATATATATAAATAAAGACTAAGAAACTCAGTACAGGATTGTGTGGCACTGGAAAGCCAATGAAACAGAACTTCAAGGAGCCTCAAGTGTCCACTCTTGATAATACCTACCCAGCAATGTCACTGTGAAGTCAGATACGTGAGATTATGCCTTTGTTGAGATTACCATCTCTGGAGACAGCTGGACCAGGGTCCCAAACCTGCCTCTGCCGCCCGCTAGTTGTATGAACCCGAGCAAAGTTCTGAACTTCTCTTTGCCTCGGTTTCGTGAACTGTGAAATAGGAATGATGATCTCTAGCTTGCACCGTGGTTGGCAGGATTAAAGAAAAGCACATAAAATCTAAGAGATTAAGCAATCGATAATTTGTTGAAATACAAACTATGTGTATTCAAACTAGCAGTATTTGGCTATTAGGCCAAGAAGATAAACACTTAAAGTGTTTATAATCTATTTGGGGACCAGGGTAGACACACACACAAAAACACACACAAACACACCCACACTTTCCCTCTCTTTCTATAGAATAGTTATTTAGGAACATACAGACTTATCCAATGTCAGAGCTAGAAAAGGTCCCAGTGATCACCCAATTCAGTGGTTTCCAATTTTGTTTTTTATTCCACAAGACTGAGACCCTTTGGTAAATATGGAAATTCAGTATGTAAAACACTCAGCTGCTGTGAGTGAGAGGACAGGCACCCGACCGCCATCCTGTCCACCCACAAATTTCCATCCCACACTCCCAGGCTAGTCCCGAGAAGGCTCCTTAGAACCCTGGACTACTGGCTAAATCTCCCCACATTTCACTGAAGTGTTTCATTTCATAAATGAGGAAATTGTTTCATTTCATAAATGAGGGGAAGAAGCATCTGGACCAGTGTCCAGAGCCAACAGCCAAGGAGGGATAGCCATGGGGTCAACTGAGACAGGAGGCTAATGGGGAGAGCTGGAAACACCAGGGCCTGAGTTCTGGTGCCCACTTACCACTACCACCTGCAAGTCTCTGCCATCTCACCTCTCTGGATGCCTACATTCTCTCTGTAAATTGAGGGACCTGTATTAAATGCTATTTTATAAAAAGTTCCTTCCAGGTCCTCAATTCTGTAGCCCAGCAATTTCAAGCCCTAGAAAACTTCTCTGGAAAGTGTGAGCTGCCCTCCAGTGACCACAATTACAGATGCTCCATGTGGTTGGGCCCAGAAATCACAATCTGAGGTCTCTGAAAGCCACACAAGAAGCAACAGCTTTAGCAGATACTCCCATAAAATCAGAGACAATGTTGTCCCCACCTGTTGGAAAACCAGCTCTACGCCCCCTGCATTGGGTTGTGGCTGAGGGACACAGAAACACTTAGAGGGCTGAAAAATGGTGTGCCTTGTGAAAAGGATACATCTCTGTTGGACATGGGAAAAGGGTAATTCACTTCCCAGTAGACCACAGCCTTCCCGTTGCATTCTTTTTCATAGAGCTCTGAAGGAGGACAAAAGACGTTAATGCATCTGGAAACCTGTTTGGCTTCAAGTAACAAGAAGCTTAGGCAGGATGACCTTGCAGAGTACTATAAACCACCAACTCCACAAGGCATAGAATTATTAAAAAGAAAAAAAAGTGAAAAAAGTCAGGCAGATACATTACCACTGAAAGCTTGTTGCCCAGGGACAGAGTCTAGTGGATAGAAAAACATAGTAAAAATAGAAGAACCCAACAAAACTCGTCTGTTGTATAGCACAAACAAGATTATCAGACAGAATGCAATGAAACGAAACGAGGCATCAAAAAATAAACTGTCAGAGGTTTTAAAATCAGAATAACCACCAGATGTCACTAGAGTACCAATAGTTTTGCTTTTGAGACCTTTTTTCCCCTTTAAGATCTCTCGACACATGACAGCTAGCTGGGACTGAGAGAGTTACCCAGTCTAGAACATTCAGGTGGAAAAGGAAGGTTCCAGAGCAAGAAGGTGGCAGAAGTATGGCTACTTTAAGTTTCCTGCTTCTCTCCCATGCTCCTTCACACTACGCCACAGCTACAGTGACCACATTTCCTTAACATTCATTCTATCATGCTAGTATGTGCAAACAGCAGGCAGCCCTTGCAGGGAGACAGCAAAGAAATTGCATGACATGCACACCATCTGACCCAGGCTGTGCAGTAAGCTTCTACCTAATCACTTAGGAAAGGAGCCCAGCCGAGTTTGCTGAAATAACCAAGAGAGTCCCTGCAGGAGATGTTGAGGTGGATTAAACGAGCTTTTGGAAGAACCGTGGATTAAGGAGCCTGCCAGCCCATTAGTGTCACAGGAGGCTGATGACAGCCCTTAAAGGAAGGGGAGGAGTGGACATCTGTTGCTTTTGCACGCACAGTGTTTTCTCATACCAGCATCTCAATTTTCCCTCAGGGCATCACCCTTCTCCTACTTCTCTGCTGTGTGGTGTAAGCAAGACTGATTCTGCAGTGATTTCAGGCCTGGGAAAAGGAGCAGACACAGCCACAGTGATTATTTCAGGTTTGGTGCATCTGGCCAAGGTCTTAGTTGACTAGTCTAGCAAGTTGCCAAATGTGAGTTTGGTAAAGGCTCTCAGGTATGTGCAGAATGTTCAGCAGGACCAGAGTGAGGTTCAGAACCTTAGGATTGTTCCAGCAAAGCCAAACTGCTGCTTCCAAAGGACCAGACATCGTAGCAAAAGCTGCTGAGTAGCAAACATCAGAGGCTCTGCCATGGTTTTCCCTAAAGTCAGATGTCTTAGCTGTCACTGAGAACTGGGTTTTGAATGCTGCCTGCTTCCTCCTGGTGCTCTTTCCAAACTGAAGCCCCATGTGCATCTTATTAGCAAAGTCTATATGACAAGACTGCACCAAGGCTGCTGGGGAGACTGGGTCAGAGACTGGCTGCTCCCTTCGATAGGTGGGTGTCAAAACCCTCCCTAAATAGGAAGAGTATTTGAAAACACTAAGTTACACAAAACCACGAATGTCCACAGAAAATGAGCACGTGTTCCAAGCTGAGCTGATGAGAGCCACTCCCGGCACTCAGGCTGCCATGGCTAGGAAAGTGGAGTTCTCTTTCCTCTGGGGTTATTTATATGGTTAGAAGATAAGCCTGGATCTTCTGGTGAACATGTTTGCCATGACATAAGAAGCTGCCTGAGAATTAGGTCAACACAGAAAAGACAGAGTCTAGATATGGAGAAAGAAACATTCCTAATGAAATTATTTAAGTCCCCAAGTGCAGCTGTCCTAGAAGCCAGAACCTCTGGCTTTTCTTACACGGTTGTTTTTTTTTTTTTTCCTTTTTGTCTTTTTTCATGTCCGGCAATGGATCGCAACCCTCAGTGTCGCACCCGCACCTCGCTCAGCCAGTGAGCGGGAACCGGTCTGTATGTGGGATCCGAACCCTCGGCGGGAGCGCCGTCGCACTCCCAAGTGGCGCACTGTAGCAGTGCGCCACTGGGCCGGCCCATGCTCAGGATTTATTTGGCTATTCAAGGTCTTTTGTTCTTCTACATGAATTTTAGGATTGGTTTTCTATTTCTGTAAAGATGACATTGGTATTTTGATGGGGATTGCATTGAATCTGTAGACTGCTTTGGTTAGAATGGACATTTTCACAACGTTAATTCTTCCAATCCATGAACGTGAAATGTCTTTCCTTTTTTTTTTTTTTTGTCCTCTTTAATTTTTTTCAGCGGTGATTTGTAGTTCTCATTGTAGAAATCTTTCACCTCTTTTGTTAAATTCATTCTTAATCATTTCATTTTTTCGGTGGTTAGTGTTAATGGGCTTGCT
>NW_007732912.1:29098-30672 GCF_000696425.1 Galeopterus variegatus | reverse complement strand
GGGCTGGGTGCAGATGTCAGGGGGGTGTGGCAAAAGCCCTTACACCCCCACTGTCCCAGCTTGGGAACCTGGGGCCCTTCTTGCTGTGGCTTGGTAGTCATTGCTGGGCTGTTTGCATGTGCTGGGGGGGGCGTGGCCAAGGCCCTTGGCCCCCATAACCCCAGCTCGAGAGAGCCTGGGGCACTTCCTGTGGTGGCTTGGTGGTCACTGCTGGAATGGCTGTGGGTGTCCAGGGTGTGTGACTGGGACCCTTGGCCCCCCCACCACCCCAGGTCAGGAGAGTCCAGGACACTTCCTGCGGCAGCTCAGTGGTTGCTGCTGGGCTGGCTGCAGGTGTCAGAGGGTGTGGCCAAGGCCCTCAGCCCCCTACCTGGGCAGTTTTTATTGCTGATATGTAAGGTCTCCTTAAAATTAGAAATATAAATCCTTTGCAATATTTGTTTTAGATATTTTCCAAGCTTACTAACATTTCAATAAATGACTCTAAATTAATTTACTCAAGAGATTCTTGGCTTTTCTTGAAGTTCCTCCAGAAAACCACCTCTAAGCATGGCTTGATTTCCTTATCTAGAGTAAAACATACTGGACACTTTTTCCAATGTTCCATTTATGAGACATTTAGTTTCCTATACCTCAAATAGTAAAAAAAAGAAAAAGAAATTATATTGGTGGCAGAGAATTAGTCAATATCATGTGTAGAAGACAATTACCAGAAGAAACAGAGATTTGGTGTGGTGTCCACTCCTTCTCTTCCTTACTAAGAGAACCTGTGTGGCCATGTGCACAGCCAGTAACTTTCCTGGTCTCCTATGCAGGTAGAGGTAGCCATGTGACACCTTCTCCCTGTTTTGAATGTAAAAATGATGTCTGGAGCTGCAACAACTATTCTGTGACCAAGAGGCAACAAACATGAGAAGGCAGAGTAGAAAGACTCAAAGAGCTGCTGACATCATTGATCAGCTAAGCCAGTACCAGCAATGGCAGACTTCTGAATTTTGTTAGGTGAGAAAAATAAACCTGTCTTAGTTGAAGTCATTGTTAGTCCAGTTTTCTATTACTTGCAACTGAAAGCAATCCCAACTGACACCCTTTTCCTTACTGATAATGTTGAATTTTACTTGAACCCTGTGATCCTGAAAAACAATGAAGGTTAAGAAATCCCTCCACCCTTTGTGTTCCATAAAACAGCTCACTGACAAGAAACCGCTTCCCCATGAGATGTAGATAGACTCACGGATGCCCCCTTGTCTGCCTATGACAAGGCCTGACACAGAGCCTCCACATCCCCTTTCTTTGCCTCATCAATGATTAGCTGAGCTGCCTGTCTCCACTGACCAACTGAAACAAAATGCTTGTTAACCAAACTGGTTGAGCTTTCCTCCTTCCTCCAGGCCCCTAAATGTTGGCGCACCCTCAGCCTGAGCCAGCAGACAGCCCCTCTGGAGAACAGGCTGCCTCAGAGTACAGCATTTCCTGTGCTACTTCCCCATCATGCCACCCTTTGATCCCACTTCCCCGTGCTTCTTTCTAACCATGTTTACCGCTCCCTAAAAGAGAAAAAACTCATTTGCCTA
>NW_007732912.1:18099-28081 GCF_000696425.1 Galeopterus variegatus | reverse complement strand
TTATCAATTTGCTGGAATCCACTATGTTTTTGATCTTGAGAAGAAATCAGGCATAGGCTTCCACTTGGCTTTGCAGCTCAGAATTGGTTTCCCTTGGTGATTTGTCAGCAGTCATTGCAACAGACATGTATTTTGTATTCAAAGGAGCCTAATCACTTTGACTTGCTATAAATTCTTCAAATAATATTAGTAATTATTTTTCTAAGCACTGTCCAGTTTCCAAACAGTTTTCTATTCATTATATTATATGATTGTTAGCAAAGCTCTGTGATATAAAGACGGAAGCTGGTGTTATGTCCACCTTTATATGAGGAAATGAAGCTCAGAGAGGCCAAATGACTTGCCTGCATTCTACAGGTAGTGTTGGGACAGCCAGAACGAGTTGGTTAGTGTTCTGACACTGACCTCTTCTACTCCCCATGATGTCTCCTTATTCAGTTCTACTCTCTCTGCACATTTTCTCCAAACCATTGTTCCAAACTACAGGTTAGTGACTGAAGTAAAGAAGACCCATCACATAGGATCTTAGAGCAGGAAGAGCCCTTAGATCCCTGTGTAAAAGATGTTAGTGACTTGCCAACAGTCAGCAATGATGCTGCTGATGGCAAAGCCTGGATAGGAACCCGTTCCTTTCCCTCCCTAAGCCGGTGCTCCTGCTCCAGACCACCCAGGTTGGACCTCCCACTGAGATGATCCCCTGAGTCCCCAAGCCTGTGTATTTGTCCAATAGGCCTCCTAAGGGCCAGAAGAAGTATTTTTTAGCTGCTGCTTCTTTAGGGTTCAGACAAGGACCAGGGAAAGGCAGAGATGGAGAAAGGATGAATATTATCTCTTTCAATGGACTAGGCACAGTGCCAAATTTTTCCATCTTTTTTTTTCCAGCCACCTCATAAACCCTATAGCCGGAAAAAATAGCATGATGGTTACAACATGGGCTCAGAGTCACAGTCCAGGTAGAGTCTTCTACCTATTAACTTGCAAAGTGGGTCTAATAAGAGTTTCTACTTATGGAATGACGATGAGAATTAAATTAGATAATCCATCTAAAGTTCTATGTGGTACATATAATAAGTACTTAGTAAATCTTAGATATAATTTTCATTAATAAGGTAAGTACGATGATCTCCTTTTTCTAGATTAAAGAACTAAGATTCGGAACTGTAACATAATGCACATTTTTGGGAAACCAACATCTATGCAGTACCTGCTCAAAGCCAGGCACTGTGCTTGGTGATGAATACTCGAAATAATCCTGTGCAGTAAGCATCATTATCTTCACTTTATAAATGAAAAAATGGAGGCTGAGGGAACTTGCTACTGGTATCATTCATTTTCAACATGTTGTTATTCTGGCTGACTCGTCTAAACATCAGGCTGTTACATTTCCTAACAAGGGTGATTCAAATGCGTGCAAAAAAGCTGTGTAATTTCTTTTCGATGGCATTCGTAGGGTTAAAGTATTTTGAAAAATGCTATTGTTGATAGTACAGTTATTGTCTTAAGCAGAATAAATTCCAAAAGAGCTTTTGTGCATTTATATTGGGGAAATGTCAATGTCATAATGTTTGCAATTGACATTTGCAACTCCCGCATAGGAGTAATCTCCTGTAGATGGCACTCCCACGCTCCCACTCCAGCCCTGACCTGGAGAAAGACACCATGCACTCCTGGCGATGTATGGTGTTTATCTGCATCTACATCACTGGGTACAAGGCAGTCAAGGAATCGAACTTCTCTAACCTGTGAAAGCACCGTGAGTGTGTATTGAGTTTTCTTTGTCTCTCACAGAAGAGTTCATAGCATTCCTCAGGGAGACAGGGAGCCTGCTCAATCTATGTCCGTGGAACTCCAGCCATTCTGTGGCAAGTAATAGACTCAGATAGTTTGAAAAGCAAGCATTTTTCACCAAAGTGAAACTGTTCTGATGGTAGAAGTCTAAGCTGTAGCTGCCGCTGGGAAGTATGTGTCAAGACTGTGTGAAGAAAGACAGTTGACGAAATCTGATTTACTATTTGAGATCTAAGAAGATGTGATAAGTTTAATCCCTAAGGATTGCAGATAGCTAGGTAAAATAATGTTAGCTAATACTTACTGAGTACTTACTGAATACCAGGCACTGAACTGAGTGCTTTACACGGATTATCCCACTTAATCCGCAGAATGATAAGATGAGGTGTGAACCACCAGTAAACCCATTTTTCTGAAAAGAAAACTGAGGTTGAAAGATGTTCTGAGAAATGTCCAGAAAAGGCAAGTTTATGGAGACAAGAACTTCTGTTCAGCATTACCCCTGATTCACCCCTGAGTCACCCCAAATGTTGGTATGGTTTTATGTCCAAGGATCCAGGAAATTCCAATCTTTCCCTACAAGCCACCTCTCCCCTCAAAGGGTTCTCCAGGCTGAATGAAAAAGCAGAGTTTTGCTTTATTAATAGCCACCTCTTGTACTTCCCATGCAGGGATCGGGTGAAAAACAGGCTGGGCGGGTGGAGCCTGGCTTATACCTGGAGACAGAAGTGGGGCGTCCTGCTCATCCTCTCCCATCCTTCCACCAAGTCTAAACCTTGAGACCAGCACTCTCATATCATCTCGTACACACGCTCATCCTGAGAGAGAAGTGAGGAGAGGGAGAACAGAGGCTCTCACGTGTCTCTCCAGCTGTACGCTTGGGGGAGATAGAAAAGGACAGAGCAAGCTGGCCTCGGTCTGCAGCTGAAAAAAGAATGCCACATGCAGGCGCCCAGCATTAGGACATGATGAACCCATCCACTAGCAAGATCTGGCTCAATGAGTGTCCTGGGTTCAATCACCAGCCTATCAATCACCTTGGTAACCAGAAGGGTGGGAGAAGTGGGCAGAAGTGGTTCACAATCCCAAAGTAAAATGAGCTCATGATGCAAACTGGATTATGATCCCACCTGGGGGACGTAGTGGCAGCTCCTCATGTGTAAAGGTAAATCTGTTTTCATGTGAGTTGAATCTGTGCTCCCCTCCTGAAGGCCAGCCTGGCTAAGTGCAGAGTTCTGCCCGTCATGCCAGACTTGGAGTATTTTAATAGGTCAAGAGCCCAGGAAAGAACTGTCCCTGGGAAAGTACTGTCTGCTCCTCACCAAACTGATTAGAAGACCTATTCAAGGACAAAAACATAATGTAGGCAGTCCCTGTTTATACTGCCAGGCATTTAGATTTTAACATGTAATAAGTCAAGCCATCAGCCAAATCTTTTCAATCCAACATTTACTTGGATAATCAAAGCTGTGAACTTCTGCGTGCTGGTTTCACATGTCTATGGGCACATAGTGGAGGCTATTGGCATGGCAATGTGCCCAAAGTTCCTGCAAGGCCTGAATGCAAATCGCCGGAAGAGCTCTTCTAAGTGACCCATGGCCCTTCTCCCAGGGGAACTTCTCAGCACTACTCAGAGGACCACATTCACTTCCCACAGGGCCACTAATTTAAAAATCAGGGAGAGTGAATTTTAAAACTGATGTTGCTTTTGCCTTAAGATATTCTTTTTTCTCACTCTCAGCTTTCAGTTTCCACTGCATCTCATCTCTAGGGGACTCTTCTGCCTCTAACTTTACCTCTCAATGTCAGAACCCTCTTGAGAACCAGGCTAGAGGACACTCATCCAACAGCCGTTCTCAAGGTATTGTCCCTGGACCAGTAGCTTCAGCATCACCCAGCAACTGGTTAGAAATATAATGCAAAAAAAGAAAGAAAAAAATATCTATATATATAAATAAAACAAACTCTCAGGCCCCACACCTGATCTAGTGAATCAGAAACTCTGGGGGTGGGGTCTCAACTCTGACTTTTAACAGACCCTGCAAGTGATTCTCATGCACACTCAAGCTTGAAAACCGTTCTACCACGTATTTCATTTAATCCTCTCGACAACCCTGAAAAGTATTATCCTTGTTTTGTCAATGAGGAAGCCAAGATTTCACAATGAAGAAGTAACTGACCAAGGTCACCTGGTGGTGAGTAAGTGGGGCCGGGCCCCTGAGCACTCTCCAGCCTCAGCTCTACTCTGGGCCTGTTGGCCTCTGTCTCTTCCTGGAAAACAAGGCAGGCTCAGCCTGGCTCAGGGACTGGCACTTAGCATTCCTCCTCACTTCAGTGGTTCAAAGCCCAGCATGCTCACATGAATCTATTTCTCTGCAAGGTTTATTTTTTAAAAAAAAATTTTTTTGATTACGAAGAATTTCAAACAAAAGTGGAGAAAACAGAATTATCAACCCCTACGTGAAGGGGGAGCTTCTCAAAAGGATTGCCCCAAGCCTCACCCCAGGCCAATTAAATCTGAGTCCCTAGGGGAGGGTGTGGTGTTTTGGTTTGCTGTCAGGCATGTTAGTTTTCAGATAACGTTAGTGCCTCTTTAATG
Organism: Galeopterus variegatus; assembly: GCF_000696425.1. Classification (NCBI taxonomy): domain Eukaryota; kingdom Metazoa; phylum Chordata; class Mammalia; order Dermoptera; family Cynocephalidae; genus Galeopterus; species Galeopterus variegatus. The sequence continues at coordinate 23,694 of NW_007732912.1, read as the reverse complement.
AAAAATTTTTTTAAGTGAAACTTAATTCATTATACACATTTGTGGGCCACAGAGATCAATATCAATATCAGTGTACAATGTGTGATGATCAAATAAGGATAATTAGCATATTTATTATTAGAAAATGTGATCATTCTTTGTGTCCATTAATCAATTTCTTTCTTTTTTAAAAAATTTTTTATCGATTATACCTATTCGTGGGGCACAGAGCTGACAGTCAGCACCTGTGCCCAAGATGTGCCAAGGTGTGGCAATCAGATCAATACTATCAGCATGCCCACCACCTCAAATTGAAATTATTCCCCATATCCCTAACTAAACCTCTCCCCAACTTCCCCCCAACCCGCTGGCAACCCTAGGTCTGTTCTCTCCCTCTACAAATCCAAATGGTGTTGCTTTTAAAGCTCCCCAGGTGATCCTAACGTGCTTGAGCTTTGAGAAACACCCTCCAGCACATCTCCCCTCCAGATACTTGCAGGATTCAATTGTTCACTTCACTTGTATCTTCACCCAAATGTTACCTCTGTGGAGGGGCTTTCCAGACTCCCTAAAACACATCACATCACCCCTGGTCATCCCTGCCATGCCATCTCTCTACACTTTATTTTCTTCATAGCATTTTTCACCCAATCTTTCATTATATACTATGGGCTTATTCTCATCAGTGATTATGATCCATGTTCAAGAAGCTCATTCATTGAAGCAGCAGCTACTTCTTCCTTGCTAACCACTTATCCCCGGTGTCTGCAAAGGAAGCAGCACATGGAAGCAGTCGATAAGTATTTCCTGAATAAATAAATGAATGACAGTGAAGCAGAGCTGAGATTCCAACCCAGGACTATCTGACTCCAAAATGCACACTCTTCCCATGATACCACATGGAAGCCCTTGTGTAGTTTTGCTTAGCCTCCAGAAAGAGAACATAGTTCTCGCATTAAAGCAAACTGCCTATTTGGTACTGAGTTTAACAAAGTAGACTGGCTCATGCTAGTTACTAGTTACGGGGTCTTATGTGGCTTACTTAACAACTCTGGGTCTTATTCCCATCTATAAAATAGGAAAATAAGCCCATACCTGCCTATCTTCCAGATTTGTTTAGAGAGATAAATGAAAACCTATATGTGACAGCATTTTGCAAACTGCAGCATCCTGTAAAGGTAAGTTACTATCATTACAATGCAGGAAGGAAAAAACAGGAGGAAGGAAGGAAACAGGATACAAAAAAAGAAGGAAAAAGAAGCTAATGGAAAAGATGATGGTGTTGGACAGAATGGCTTAGAAGAAACTTCTTAAGTCTAAAATGTTGTGATTTAATAGAAAAAGAGAAAACAAAAAATATATCAAGATCTTGTACATCAAAAGTGCCCATTTGTCCAAGAACAGGGTTCGGAATCATTGTGTCTACTATAGAAAGGCAACAATTTTATTATTTTTATTTTAAAATATCATTTGTTACATTAAAAACTCAAGTGCCTTTACACTTAGCTCAGTTTTTTAAAAACATGTAATAATAACTTTGTTGACCATCATTTAGAACATGATCACAATTTTGTTCTTGTCCATCCTTGTTTCAAGACTTGTTAAATAAGGCTCCCCAAGGAGCCTTATGGCCTTGGCCTCAAGTTGGCCACCTCTGATGCTAAGTGTGAAGGCAAAGGGAGGGGCCATATCAACATACCACCATATCACACGGTGGCAATGTGCTCTGTAAAGGTCCATCAATCCAGCCCATACTTACAACTTCTTCACAACTAAGCCACAAGAATCTTCAGGAGAGCAACTCTACCTCAGATCCATAGCATTTCATCTGACCCGTTGCAGACCCTCAATAAAGGTTGAATGAATTATATAAACAAATGGTCTTCAGTCTCTTTTAAATACCTCCTATAATGAGGAACTTATCCCTCCTAAGTTGGCCTATTCCACTTTGGGGAAGCTTTGTTAGAAAAAGTGCTTTGGGTGTGCTAACTATCTTCTCTGGGCCTCAATTCCCCTGTCTGTATAAAGGGAAGATGGCACAAGTCCATGGAGAAGATGGAGTGGTCTGGGTTGGCTGGAGGAGAAGAGGTGAGGTGTGCGGAGCAGTCATGCATGAGAGATAAAGCTAGAAAGGTGAGCTGGGACCACACCAGTTCAATGCACAGGCAGCATTTGTGTTCTGTTCAGAGAGGCAATGCAATATTTAAGGCACAGGTCTGGAGCCACACAGCTGGGCTCTGATCCCAGTTGGAATCTTGAGCAACTCACTTAACCTAACTTTTCCATGTATTCATTTGCATATAGGTAAAAAGGTGATACTCATAGTACCTTATCATGGGGTCGATGAGAGGATTGAGTAAGCCAATACCTGCAAAGCACTCAGCGGCTGGATTATAAGAGCATGTAGTAAGTTTTAGCTAATACAGTGATGATGATTATTATTACTTGTGCAATCAGTAGTGCCACTGAAAGGGCAGTGATAAGATCACAGCCTCTCTTTCAGACGTGTGATTGGGCTGTGATGTGTAGGATAGAGGGGCCCAGAGAGGTGGAAGGCCAAGAAACTAGTTAACGGGTCACTGCAATTCTAGGTGAGAGGTGTCAAGAATCCAATATGGCAAAGATAAAGGGAAGAAAATGAGCCAGATGCCAGATGTAGATGAGCAGTCGAATCAACAAAACTTGGCAAATGCCTTCATGTGGCTAGTAAGGAAGATGTGACAGTCAGAAGATAAAAGGACTTTGTCTGAAAACACATCCATTTTTGCACTGAAGCATCTGTAAAAGTTATACTAGGAAATTAGTTCTGCCTGTTCTAGACTGTGGGCTTCATTTTCATCTTGTTCTACCCAATGGTCCTGGGTATACAGCAGGCATTCAGAGTCTGTTGAGTGATTAATTGTTAACCTTACTGATGTGCAAATGTAGTAGAGAGACACATCTCCCTCTGGATGCATTTGAAAACAATCGGTGAAGATATGAAATGACATGGTCCTGGGTATACAGCAGGCATTCAGAGTCTGTTGAGTGATTAATTGTTAACCTTACTGATGTGCAAATGCAGTAGAGAGACACATCTCCCTCTGGATGCATTTGAAAACAATCGGTGAAGATATGAAATGACACCTAGAACTTTTTTACATTCCGTAAAGTTTTAAATGAAAATATGAACAAGGCCTCCTCCAGGCTGATAATCATCATCAGGAGATTAATGTCTCTGAAATGGCAGGGACTAGAGTAGAATTTCATACTGTAAGTCCAATCAATGATACCCACCAAGATACAACTGTGTACAGAAAAACAAATATGACAGCTCGCCCACTTCTCGTACTGCTCTGTTCTGGATTATAAAAGAGAATGTCTTATTTTCAAGTGTTCAAATTAGTATGTTCCACTGCCCTAGTAACTGGGGGAGGGGAGGACTGTCTTCAAAGCAAAGAGGACATTTCTTCATTATACCAGTATTCGTCACTTACTCAGAGCAGGGTTTCTCAACCTTGACAATATTGTAAATTTGGGCCCCTCTGTTTCAGGGGGCTGTCCTGTGCATTGTAGAGTTATATACAGCTCTCAAAGATTTTCACACACATCTGCTAAATTTGACTTGAACCTCCTAACAACCCTGGAAGGAGGTGGGACAGGGTTTTTATGACTGTTTAAAATAATGAACAAATTCTATCACAAGTGTTTGCTTTCTGCTTTAAAATATAGACATACTCCACTCCATGTAACCTAAAATGCAATTGCTTTAAAAAGCAACCACATGTTTAACAGTCACAGGACCATAAACCCTCCAATCCTACCTCTGCCCTTAACCTAGCTGGGCCCCTTTGGAGAATGGCTTCACCCCTCCAGGCCTGTGTCTTTCATCTATGAAACCTGGTGTTGAACCACGCGAGCACCAGGGCTCCTCCTGCACAAACACTGTGGTACTCCCATCCTATGCCAGGAAACGTCGATGTCACCTACAATAAGAGCCTGCGATTTTTAACCTACTCGCCATGCTGCCACTATCACACAAAGCAACTGAGGACGAGCCTCTGATGACAGGCCTCGGGTGCAATGCCTTCCACCTGGATGGCTACTTGGTTCCAAAAGCCTCCAGTGACGCCTGAGAATTTCTTAATAAGCCACTCCATTCCTCCTACACCTTTAGTTAATCTTTCTGCTTGAAGCTTCAGACTCAAATTATTAAGTGCGACTCAGAAGTAAGGGAGAGCAGCCAACAGAAGCAAGTCACCCCCACCCTAGCCATCCTGCACATCCAGTCCCTGAAAACTCCTGCATATCCAAGCCCGAGAACACCACTCCTCCCCGCCACTGGCACCGCTTGGGGAGAGGGGATCCCCGTCCCCTGCAGCCATGTGCATGGGCCTAGGAATCAGCCAACCCACGTTTTAACTCAGTCACTAACTTCTCACAAACTACTTCCTCAGTTGGGCCCGACCTGAGGCTGAACTCGGATGACCTCCCAACTTCCCTGGATCTGCACGGGGCTTCCCTCGGAGCACCGCCCTCGCGCTCGCTCTGGAGCCGGGGTCGGGGCCGGGCCGGAGCTCCTCCCCGCTCTCCAGAAGACCCGCCCCGGTGCCCTCTGTCGTATAACTTGAGAGCAGCCAACAGAAGCAAGTCACCCCCACCCTAGCCATCCTGCACATCCAGTCCCTGAAAACTCCTGCATATCCAAGCCCGAGAACACCACTCCTCCCCGCCACTGGCACCGCTTGGGGAGAGGGGATCCCCGTCCCCTGCAGCCATGTGCATGGGCCTAGGAATCAGCCAACCCACGTTTTAACTCAGTCACTAACTTCTCACAAACTACTTCCTCAGTTGGGCCCGACCTGAGGCTGAACTCGGATGACCTCCCAACTTCCCTGGATCTGCACGGGGCTTCCCTCGGAGCACCGCCCTCGCGCTCGCTCTGGAGCCGGGGTCGGGGCCGGGCCGGAGCTCCTCCCCGCTCTCCAGAAGACCCGCCCCGGTGCCCTCTACGCGGCAGCCCGGCGCGCTCCGGCCGCCGCGGTCCTCCCGCGGGCCGGCCGCTACCTGGTCCAGCAGCCGGTGGATGCTGATGCCCGAGGTCTTCGTCAGCAGCTCCCAGGGGGCCCCGGCCAGCGCTGGCTGCTGGAGCTCAGCGCAGGCCTTCAGGAACTGCTCCTCGGAGAAGCCGCCCGCCGCCGCCGCCGCCGCCGCCATCCTTCCGCAGCTCGGGCTCCTCCGTCTGGAGGGCACGCCGCGTACAGGCTTTCTGGGGGCTGGGGCACGGGTGACAGGGTAGCCGCACTGTGGCTGGCGGGGAAGGGAGGAGAAGGCGGGGCCTAGACAGGAGGCGGGGCCTAGCGGGAGGCGGGGCCTAGCGGGAGGGGGGCTGGAGGGGCGGGGCTAGAAGAGTGAGCGGGACTGAGCAAGAGGTGAGGAGGGTGGAAAAAAGGTGAAATGAGGGGAAAATTGGACTAGATCAGGAGAAAGGAGGGGCTGCAGAGGGAGTATTCTAGAGGGAGAAAATGAAGAGGAAGGAAGACGACACTGTCACCTCACCAACACCTCCTCAGTAGCCCATCCCATTTTTCTCTCCAGCCCCATAACCACCAAATCCACTTTGGGGGGGGGGGTCTC
>NW_007732912.1:15069-17302 GCF_000696425.1 Galeopterus variegatus | reverse complement strand
TATGTTTGCACAGTGCCTATCAAAGTAAATGTTCAATACCAATTTCCACTTGTCTTACTTTGCTATGTTGAAATGTTTCTCTTTTCTGTACTTGAGAGAAAGTTGATGGCAAATTCTACATTTATGCCAATTTCCAAGAAAGGAAACAATCACCTTTGGCAGGTTGTTTAGACATAACAGAAATAAGTTGCTGCTTTATTCAGTTCAGTGCTGGTTCTGTTTTGTTTTATACAAGTGGAAGGAGGGATGTGAGATTTTCATAGACTAAATGCATGAACGATTAGAGGAATACTTTCCTACTGTTTTTATAATGCCTTGTAAGTTATCTCTTCTTTGTAAAAGCTATGTTTTATTTAAACTAAAATTTATTGCTTAAAAGGAAATTGCATAAAAAACCTTTGGTTCTGAAGTAGTTTCAGATATCTTCAAGGACCCATTATAAATGTTTGATTTGATGAAGCTTTATCACTATATAGCAATAATTAATAAAGACAAGCATGAGAGTATAAATGGCCTCATGCAAGATATAAGACATAAGACATGAAATTCATATAGTATTTATTGCATGTGTTTGAAAGTATGTTACCTACTAAACTCAGGAGGAAAAAACATATACATTTGGGTATGTTGAGATTTATACTTATGTTTATTTTTTACAGTTACTGAAGGACAGAATAATGCTAGGAAACACTTTATTTTATGCAGTCTCAGAGGTCTAGAAAAGGCTTGGAAAGGGATCTAGGAAGATCTGTTCTCTTCAAGCACTTGTCTTAATAGGACAGCCTGTTTCCTTTGTGAAAAACAGTCTCTGGGAGAACTTCTGACAAAATGTCAGCTGAAGCTCCTGACCTCAAACATGGAAATGCTGGATAAGACATACCCAAAAAAGTTTTAAATACATAGTTTAGCCTAAAATAAAGAAAGGGTACACTCCAGATTTTAGAAAGAGAAGAGAGAATGAAAGCCAGCAACACAAGCACCTCGATATTCTTAGAACGGATGAGCACCCCCCACCTCACCTCCCAATCCCATGTTTCTCTGTGGAGCAACTTCTGTTATAGTAATAATACTCTTGGTCTCACTCATTCACTCAACTCCTTCTCAGGAGAAGAGGGGTGATTTAAACCGTTGATGAGTTTAGAATGGACTCCTAAGCATGTTCAACTCCTTCTGGCTCTTCCTTTTAGGCACCTACTTGTAGAATCTATGCATTCTCATCTAGGTTAAATGCCTCAGGTTAAACAGCAAACTTAAGAGGGCAGGCTTTGTCACTAGAATCTAGATTTTCTAATGCTGTGTGTGCCTGGATGGCAAGTTTGATTATAGGTAGAGTGTTGTAATTCTATTATTGCAAAAACCCAAGCCCTGTTCTCTAAATAGCTTTGTTGTAATAAAGGTGAAATGCTGATCCATTGCCTGACTTGAGCATCTATCTCTAATTTGAATCAGAATGCAGCATGCAGCTGGGGAAGAGGTGACTATTACACTTGGGGCTTCATAAAATCCCAATCAACAGAAGCTCTAAAGGCTGTGGGTTAAGGTTCTGATACTCACACATGGACTGAAGAGATGGTACTGGGCCATATCTGGCAGGGAAGCTAGACCAGAGACCCCTTCATAAAGCCTTAATTCTCCAAGAGCTGTCCCTTCCATTCAAAGGAAATCAAAACATTTCCAGCCTATAAACCATGAAACCCTCAAAGATGCTCACATTCTTCCTACAGCCTTAGGTGCAAAGAAAGAACAGAGCTACTGGGAGAAACCAAACCCTAAGCCTATACTAGAGATGGGATCCAAATTTATATAAGTAGTCTTCAAAATGTCCATGGAAAGATTTGTATTATCTTTTAATTCCATTTTTCCATGAACTTTTTGAAGTCCCCCTATATTACGTACACTGTATGGGAGCCACAGAAAATAAATTCACACTAACAAAGTCTGGTCCAGGATGATTGAAACACCTGTGACCTTACCAGGATCAAGACCAGGGACACTTTCACAACCGGGACACATGGAATTACCACACAGAAAGCCACTCCCACAGAAAATGCATGTACAAGAAAGGAGTTACAAATGCCTGAAGAAACAACCCTCCATATGAGAGAATTAGTAGACGTACAACCAGGACAATCAGAACCAAAGACCTACAGACCAATATGAAAATGATTATTTAATATGTATTCATAATTAAGTAAATAAAAAGGGTCCAGAACTGATAATAAAACATAGAACA
>NW_007732912.1:0-14334 GCF_000696425.1 Galeopterus variegatus | reverse complement strand
GCGCCGCCGCGCCTCCCAAGCGGCGCACTATCCAGTGCGCCACCGGGCCGGCCCCAAAGGCCAAACATTTCTGACTGGGGATCCGAAGGGGGAGAATAGAGAGGTTAGGAGATGAGGTAGACAAGTGGGGAAGAAATAGAAAAAAAAAAAAAGACATAGAAAAAGTGGAAATAAAATTCTAAAGAGCAAAGATCTAGAACACAGGGAGGCAAGGTCAATTTCATTTAGGAGGTAGATAAGAGATGCTGATTTTTAGTGTTTGGTTTAACTGTGCATGTAATTTAAGGATATGAACTCTCAAAACTCAATAACAAGAAAACAACCTACCCAATATAAATAGGCCAAAGATTTAAACAGACCCTTCATCATTGAATATATATTGGTAGAAAATAAAAACATGAAAAGATGCTCAATATCATTAGTCATTAGGGTAATGTAAGTTTAAATCACAGTGATACCACTATGTATCCAGTAGAATGGATAAAATTTAAAAGATTGATCAAAGCAAGCGTCGTCAAGAACATTGAGGAACTAGAACTCATACATTGCTGGTAGGAATGTAATTGATACTCTTTGGAAAACTGTTAGACAATTTCTTAAAGAGTTAAAATACATCTATTATAAAATCCAGCCATTCCACTCCTACGTATTTACCCAAGAGAAAAAATAAAGCATTGTTCATACATAGTCTTGTACACAAATGTTGTTGAAGCTTTGTTTGTATTAGTAAAAAGCTGGAAACAACACAAATGAAAGTGGGTGAATGTATTTTTTTTTTTTTTTTGTCTTTTGTCTTTTTTCCGTGTCCGGCAACAGATCGCAACCCTCAGTGTTGCCCCCGTACCGGACCGGGGACCGGCAACAGGACTGCAAACCTCGGTGTTGCTCCCGCGCCTCGCTCAGCCAGTGAGCGGGAACCGGTCTGTATGTGGGATCCGAACCCTAGGGCGGGAGCGCCGCCGCGCTTCCCAAGCGGCACACTATCCAGTGCGCCACCGGGCCGGCCCGGAAGTGGGTGAATGTATAAAACAAATTATGATATATCCATCAATGAACTACTATTCAGAAATAAAATCTTAAATTATTAAAATATGTGTATGTGAGTGACTGTGTGTGTGTATGTGTGTGTATTTATAGCTCTGTTCATTAAAATGATCTAGTAGCTTGGAAGCATTGGCACCCCAGTAGCAATGAGCAAACCTTGTACCCAGATCTTGGCTTCTATATGTCATTCTCTGCTAAAAGCTTCTTGTAAAAAACGACTGATTCTAAGTCTGAGATAGGGAATTTATAAGGTAAGGCTAGGACATCTTGTGCCTGAGAGTAAAGAGATGCTCAACGACTAGTATCAAAGACTAGTAGAGCTGTGTCAAAAAAAATATAGGAGTTGAGGGCTAGCTGGTTAGCAAATTTGTCTAGAGCATGGTGATGATGACACCAAGGTCATTTGGAGCCCCATACTGACCAGCCACACACACACACACACACACACACACAAAATAAAAATAAAAAAATAAGAGTCGGCTTGAAGGGGTTCCCACTGGTCAAGTTTTGGGAAATTTGAGATAAAAAAGAACAGTGACAGTAATGGATTATAAAACACTGAATTTAAAAAGAAATCCATGTGTTTATAGTGATACTCAAAAAAAGTGGATGAGAGAAATGAATGGAAGCAGGGAGGAGAGAAGCTCCTTCTTTAGAAAAGAATGCCTAACTATTCAGGTAGAAAGAATTACAATACTAGAAAATCCCCATTTTTCCACTCCCATTGTAATAATAAATGGATTCAGGCAAGGATCATGAATGGATCCTGTAACCACTGGGCGAGAAGTTGTTGGAAATTAGAATATTCACTGAAACTCAAAGTGTCATCCATGTATTACTACTTACAGGCAGGAAAGTGTAACTTTATAATGGAGAGATCTGGTGGTTGCCACCTTAGCCAAGAGATCAACAGCATAGTGTCACAAGCAATGGGACAACTGACATTACAGCCTTCCTAAAGTCAGGCAATGAGAAGTTTACAACATGATCTAAACATTGTTGCCAAAATGTCTAACCTATAACTAATTGTAAGACACCAATTAGACAAATCCAAAAGTGAAAAATTTCTCAAGAAAACTAGTCTGAAATTAAAAAATATATATATCAAAGATATTATTCTAAGACTCATGAGAAATAACCATATGTGGGGCCGGCCCAGTGGCGCACTGCTATAGTGCGCTGCTTGGGAAGCGCGGTGGCGCTCCCGCCGAGGGTTCGTATCCCACATACAGACCGGCCGCTCACTGGCTGAGCGAGGGGTGGGAGCAACACCGAGGGTTGCGATCCCGTGGCCGGTCCCGGTCCGGTACGGACACGACACTGAGGGTTGCGATCCGTTGCCGGTCACGAAAAAAGACAAAAAGGAAAAAAAAAAAAAAAGAAATAACCATATGTGATAGGTAAATCTTAGTTAGATCATAGACTAGGAAGAAAACATTGAAAGGCATCTCTAGGATAATTGGAGATATTTGTATACGCAGTATTTTTTAGATGATATTATAGAATTATTGTTAACTTTTTAGATATAAAAATGGTACTGTGGTTGAGTGGAAGAATGTTTTTATTGTTGGGAAATGCATGCTGAATTATTTAGGGGTGAAGTAACATGACACCTGCAACTTAGACTCAACTAATTCCATAAAAAAAAAAAAAGTGTGATTGATATATAGATACAAAGAAAAGCAAAAATGACAAAATATAAACAACTGATGAATTTAGATGAAGGGTAGCCAGATTTTTATTTCCATTCCTTCAATATTTCTTCATATTTGAGGTTATTCAAAATAAAAATTTAGCGGGGCCGGCCCGGTGGCACACTGCTACAGTGCGCCGCTTGGGAGTGCGGCGGCGCTCCCGCCGAGGGTTCGGATCCCACATACAGACCGGTTCCCGCTCCCTGGCTGAGGGAGGTGCGGGTGCAACACCGAGGGTTGCGATCCCGTTGCCGGTCCCGGTCGGGTATGGGCGCGACACTGAGGGTTGCGATCTGTTGCCGGACACGAAAAAAGACAAAAAGGAAAAAAAAAATCAAAATAAAAATTTAGCGGGGCCGGCCCGGTGGCACACTGCTACAGTGCGCCGCTTGGGAGTGCGGCGGCGCTCCCGCCGAGGGTTCGGATCCCACATACAGACCGGTTCCCGCTCCCTGGCTGAGGGAGGTGCGGGTGCAACACCGAGGGTTGCGATCCCGTTGCCGGTCCCGGTCGGGTATGGGCGCGACACTGAGGGTTGCGATCTGTTGCCGGACACGAAAAAAGACAAAAAGGAAAAAAAAAATAAAAATAAAAATTTAGCAAGAACTCAGATGTTTTGGGTCAAATGTGTCCCCCAAAAGTTCATGTATTGGATATTTGATCTCCATCATATGAAGAGGATGAGAAATCCAGTTATGGTGTTTGAAAGGTGGGACCTTTAAGAGGTGATTAGATTGTGGGGACTGTGCCCTTGTGAATGGATTGATCCGTTCATGGAGTAATGGGCATGGTTCTGATGGCTTTATAAGGAGGGCAAGTGAGAAGGTGAACTCTCTCCCTCAGCCCATTTCTCTAGCCATGTGATACCCTGAGTTGCTACAGAGTCACCCCACGAGGAGGAAGGCCCTCACCAGTTGTGTTCCCTGCACTTTGGACTTCCCAACCTCTAAAACTGTAAGAAATAAATTTTATTTCTTTATAAATAACCCAGTTTCAGGTATTCTGTTGTAAGCAACAGAAACAGACTAATACAATTAGGAGATGTAACTAAAGCATAATTACACAGAAATATGAAAGTAAAAGGATGGAAAATATACACAAGTAAAACCTAAACAAAAGAAAGCTAATGTGCCTTTAAAAATCTTAGGCAAACTAGAATTGAAGGCAAGAAAAAAAAAATTAATAGAGGTTCACTAATGATAAAGGAAACAACTCTTCAGAAATTCTGAATTCTTAAATTTTATTCATTCATTTCACAGCATAATCTGTAATATGTAAGGCAAAAATTGTCATTAGTACAAGGAGAAATCAACCAATTCATAATCACAGTGGAACATTTGAAAGTTCTTTTTCAGAAAATGAACTAATCAAGTAGATAAAAGGTATGGAAGACTTGAGCATGTAGTTCTTAGGCTTGGTCTAAATGACACATGTAGATCCCCATGCCCAATAGACAGAACACACATATTATTTTTATTTCTTATAAAATATTCATTAAAATTAACAATCTTGGAGGGGATAAGGAGGGGGAAAAGAAAGAATTGGTAAAGAGACACGAAAATCAACTACATTGTATATTGATAAATTAAAACAATAAAAATTTGACAATCTTGTAAGCCACAAAGGATGTTTGCAACAAATACCAAAGAATTGATATTATTCTCTTACAACAATGCAAAAAAAACCAACAAACAAAAATAGCCAATCCCTACCCTCCACATATGCAAAAAAACTAAAAAAACAAAACAAATACACATTTATTCCAGGAGCCTAGCCAGCAATTAATTTCCTGTATCAAATTCCTTTAGATACCTAGAGAATTTTTGTTTTCCACACTGACACCTGACCAATATATTCATGGATTAAGATATCTAATATTTTAAAGATGACCATTTCCATGAATTTAAGTTATAAATTGAATGAAATTTAAATAAAAATTCTTTTAGGGTATTCAAGGAACTTGACACACCAAATCTAAAATTCATAGGAAAGAGTTAAAGGTCAAACAATTTTTAAAAATAGGGGGAAAAGAGGAAAACTGCCCTATAACATATTAGGATTTATTACAAAGAAAACAGTGTAATTTTGACACAAGGTTAGGAAAAAAATAACAACAAAACAGCTTTTTATCCAGAAACAAATCCAAGTACATATTAAAACATAGCATGTGAAAGAGGATACACAGTTGAAAAAATGGTATTGGAACAACTGGCTATCCTTAAAAATGAGATTTTATATCATATCATAAACAAATATAAATTCCAGATGTATATAAGAACTAATAGTGTAGGACAAAACATTTAAACTTTTAGACAATAATATAGAAGTAAACCTTTATGACCTTAAGAAAAGATTTCTTAAACACATAAAACAGCACAAACCATGAAAGATTAATCATAGACTACATTAAAGAGTAAGAGCTCCCATTCAACCATGCATCATAAATAAGTTAAAACCCAAAACATATATTTGTAGAAGATACTTATTACTCACATAACGAGCAAAGGATCAATATTGAAAATATACGAAGTCCTAGTAATCAATAAGTAAAGCCCAAATAACACAATTGAAAATATGAAAAGTGAAAAAACCTGAATGGTACATAAACAATGAAAAATTGTTCTATTTCCACAGTAATTGGGGAAATGCAAAATAAATTATATCATTTTATTTACATAAAATTGGCAAAAATTTAAAAATCTGACATTAGGTGTTGGTGAATTTTCAGGCAAATGAAAGCTCTGACAAAACATCCTTTAGAGAGAAAGTGGTAGTTTAAAAACAATTTGATAAAATCTGTTAAATTTAAGGATACCTGTACTGTCTGACCCAGTAGTTTCACTTCTGAGTATACCTGAGAGAACTGATAATATTGCATAAGATGCACATTGTTTTAGTGGCAAAAATTTGGAAACAACATAAATATCCACTGGCCACAGAATAAACAAAGAAATTATGATATATTCATTCCACAGATTTTGAAATTAAAAAAAAAAATCTGCTTGCATATCATGGATAAATCTTGGAAACATGATTAAAGTGAGTAGCAGAGGAATGTACGGAATAAGACACTTTATAGTGCTCATGAAATATACATATGCCCCCCAAATTTTAAAATGTGATTGGGACGATTCCCGTTAACTTCAACAGTAGCTGTAATATTTCATTTTTTAAAAAATTTCAAAGTAAATATGGCACATATTAATGTATGTACTGTGTGGTGGGTTTATGAATGGTTCATTATTCTCTACACTTTTCAATATATTTGAAATATGTATAGTTTAAGCAAATAAAAGAAGTAATTTCAATAAAATTATTCTATGATTGTCATTAAAAATAGAAGAAAAAACGCCATTCTGGAATGTTATGAAAAATGAGTGAATGAATGAATGAATGTTCACAAATGCCTTACTTTGCACAGAGAACACACATTGATTACCTGCTATGATTGATCGGTGTTCTTTTAAAAATTGAGGGACTAAAAGTATACCTGTTCTTATTTACTAGTAAAAGCTACTGTGCACCAGGCAACTGAGAAGTGAATGAAATACATGGTATCACTTAGAAAACATCTGGATATAGACAAGAAATTGTCATTTTCCCTTGGGATGTTTTTCACAATACAAAACTAATCTGGTATGTGGATTCCCAACAGAGAGTCATGGGTTCTAGTCACTTTATGAACTAGGCAAGTCACTTTCATTTGTTTACTCAACAGAGATATAAAAATAATAATACCTATCTCAAGGATTAGCTGAGATAATTAAGTAAATAATACAAATAAAAGCACTCTGTAAACTGAAAGTGAATATGTTAGTAGATGGCTCTAAATTCTGCAGCAGAGCTTATTTTAATGTTTTAATTGCCATCCAAATCAGTTTAGTTCTATTCTATTCAACTTATACTATTGAATGTCAGCTCCTACTGAAATGCACAAGAGTTTTATGGTGTTAGGGTAAGGGAGAAGTAAAAGAGGGTGAGGACGCTGTTGCTGGCCTGCAAGGCTTATAAAATAACTTGTAACAGTCAGTTAATATCAGTTTAAGCCTGCCAAGGACTCGTTATAAATCAGAAACTATGCTAAGTGTTTTCACTTAATCCCACAATGGCACTCTGAAATCAATCCTGTTATAATCTCCAGATCTTACATGAAGAAACTGAGGTTTAGAGAAGTAAAGTAACTTGTCCAAGGTCACATCGGTAGGTCAAAGGCACAGCTGGGGTTTGGAATCAGTTCTGTGGGCTATAGAGCCACTTTCTCATGTCTAGGTTACCTATTATTGATGTAGGATCCACAGACATGAAGCAGTGAACACAGCTTCTAATCTGATTATATTTGTAAAGGTCTTCATTCCTAAAAATTTTTTATGAACAATTGTAGCCATAAAACTTCATTCTGAAAAAGTCTTCAGATATCGCATTTAATTATCTTCTTGTTTATTTATGGATCACTAATAGCTATTTACCAAACAAGGGAGTACATTAACAAATAAAATAATAAATTAAAGGCAATATTTGAATGCTCCTTTAGTATGAAATTTTATGGTTTTATAGGCATGACAGCCATTGTAGAGTACAAAGATTCATCAGATGCAGATTCTTATCCTTAGGCAGAAGTCCGTATGAACACAAGCAATTAATTAGAGAAATTATTTTATGTATGTGTTATGTATTATCTAGTCCACCACTTTTATTTCACAGATGAGGAAACTGAGGTACAAGGATACCTTAATAATGACTTTATTATTCAATTAGTCAAACTGAGTTGTCACAGATTCATAAAGACTGAGGGTTCCTTTAGACTGTTTATATTTAAACAGTCTACACTCTAGTGTATTTAGACGGTTATTATAAATAAAATAAGAACATGCAAATCAGATGTTAGGAGAGATGAGTTTATAGTTTTGCTTGCCAAGACGAATACTTTATATGACACATGTTGTATGAAATTGACAGTTCAGAAAACTGGGTTTGCTTGAATCCTGGAACGGATAAGAGAATAAAGTCATCACCCACCTTTCTTCCAGTGTGGGGCTTCCAGAGACAAACTGGATGTATTGTATTACGAAATCCCTTCCGCTTCCCTGACTAATCACCACAGGGGACCTGAGTTTAGCATCAGGACATGTCAGACCCAAAGTCTAGAGTTTCACTTGGGCTGTGATCCCCAGACTGCAGAACTGCACTCTCATATTCATCAGCATAAATACTAGTGCCTTTTTTTCTGTACATGTGGAATCCTCCCTTTATAGTGGAATTCTCAAGTTTGGGTCAGAGGCCCAGCTGCCTTCCTCTGGGAACATAGGCCAGGCTCTGGGTGACTTCAGCAGACAATTTAGGCAGTTCCACTTGAGAAAAGAACTCACTCGGGTCTTCTCTACTTGCTATCTTACTAGGGTTATGTGTCCATGAGAACAAATCAGATTCATTTGGAAGTTTGAAAACCTTACAGTTCTCTCCTTCAAACCCTGTATCTGATTCATCAATAATTTTTTGTCATTTGTACTTTGCACATGGCTTGAATTTGAGCATTTCTGTCTGTCTGGACAGCCCACTCTAGCTGAAGCCACCGTCACTGTTCCTTACTACTTAGTGACCTTCTGACATCTGGTAGAGAGTGCTTACAATTTTATGTGGCCTCAGCATCCATTTTTAAATATAAGTTTAACTTTCTCATACCAGAAACAGGGCTCAGCCACCCTGGACACAGTTGCTACCACTATACCCACCCCAATGGCTGCGGCTGCTGGCCAGAGATAAAAACTGAGAGGCACCTCTCCTGCCTACCGGGCTGGGCTCCCTGCTTTCCCACAGCTTTCTTGAAACACATCATTCAGACATTTGCCTGAGGACTTAAAGTGACTACCTCTCAGTCACAGTGTGACCTCATGGAACTAGTGCCTGCTTGCTTTAAACCCACCCATCTAATCTCCCCTTGGGAAACCTGTTTAGATGACACGCTGGACCCAGTCAAGGCATTGGCCCATGGGTCCCCAATGTCTCTCTCTGCCTGTGCTTCCTGACCTACATATGTATGTGGCTTCCTACTGGTGTGCCCTGTATCCCAGCATCTGTAAGTGCTCAAAATTCTTAAACTTTCACATTGTGTTATGTCATTGAAACTGTGTCCTCAATCCAACCCCTGAAGGCAAGGAAACCCCCAGGGGACCCATGCAGGTAGGTTCCCTGCTGGTGCTCTTTGTCCAGGTCTCTGGGCTGCTGGGGAAGGTAGTTACCAGCAAAGTAAATAGAGTTTCATTCAAAACAACTGTCCTCACAAACAGGATTGTGGCTACAGATTGGACACAATTTCAGTGTCTGTGCGCAGCTAATGGCTTGCTAACTTTCTGTATCAGACGGCCCAGTCCATCTGGGTCAGCACTACTGCTTGCTGGCATTCCGTTGCACTGCTGAGCACTGCTGCTGTCGGGTGTCACCTTGGGATTCACCTGAAATCATGGTGGCTGGTGGCCAGAGTTGGCTCTCTGAGCCCCTGGACTCCCTCCCCTTGCAGTGCCAGAGAGCAGGTCCCAGTGTAAGGAGGGTGTGTTTCCCTTTGCAGCATTAGTCGCCCTTCCTGGGATCATGGGGACCTGCAGCACCAGGCCACTATCCGAGGGTGTGTTGCCCCTTGAGCCAGGTACACCGCTCTGGTGACCTGGGGTCCTGATAGTGTTCAGGACTGTATTGGCTGTAAATGGTGAAGTTCTGGTGACAAGCCAGAGAGAGCTGGCCACCATGGATGGTCAAGCTCTACCTCCATCTTGCAGATGATGGAGAGGAGGCCATTGGCCTGCAGGGGACCAGCGATTTCACCTTAGTAACAATGTGAGAGGGTGATAGGACACTGGACTCCACTGTGTTACTGAAGTCGAGCCAGGGTGAAAGGACCAAACTGCCTAACCCTAACGGGTGACCGGGTAGCTTCACCTGCGTCCGCACAGGCCTGGTGAGAGTAAACCTGGCGAGACAAGCACCTCCCAGGTGGCTGAGTTCCAAGCAGCTGTCACTCCTTGTCATACCCCCACCGCACCCCCCAGAGGTTGATTGGGACACCCTGGAAAGGGAAGTGGCTGCCTGCGAGGCCAGTACACAAGGAGGTCACCCTCACATTTCTAACAATCTGTAGGGTCAAAACAACACGGGGAGGGCCGACCGGTTAGCTCAGTTGTTTAGAGCCAGGGTCAAGGGTTTGGATCCCCCGTACTGGCCAGCCACCAAAAAAAAAAAAAAAAAACCCAAAAAAAAAAAAAAAACAACAGGGAGCTACTCAATACCACTAGGACCTTGTCAAGTAAACATCCAAAGAGAAAAAAGAAAATTTTTTTCTTTCTAATCACCTAAAAGTACAAGCCATTCTAAGGATTTTATTTTATTGTTGTTATTTTTATTTAAAGTGACTGGTTAGGTTTTTTTTTTTTTTATTTAAAGATGACTGGTAAGGGGATCTTAACCCTTGACTTGGTGTGGTCAGCACTACGCTCTCCCGAGGGAGCTGCAGGCCAGCCCCAAAGTGACTGGTTATCTTGCGTGGGCTATTTCAGGGAGAGGCTACTGCCTAGAGATGCTGGGCTCTTCCCTCCTTCCTCTTTTCTTCTTCTTCTTTTTTTTTTTTCCTTTTTGTCTTTTTTCGTGACTGGCAACGGATCGCAACCCTCAGTGTCGCGCCGGTACCGGACCAGGACCGGCAACGGGATTGCAACCCTCGGTGCTGCACCTGCACCTCACTCAGCCAGTGAGTGGCTGGTCTGTATGTGGGATCCGAACCCTCGGCGGGAGCGCCGCCGCACTTCCCAAACGGCGCACTGTAGCAGTGCGTCACCGGGCCAGCCCTTCCTCTTTTCTTCTTATCAGCCAGAGACAGAAACCAAGAACATGAGCTTCAGGTAGGAGCCAAAAAAAAAAAGGAAAGAGAGAAAATAGGAGGAAAAAAAAAAGGAGACCACTGCTTTAGGCAACTACAAATTCAAGAAAAGAAAAGAGGAACTTAAGTACTGAGCAAATGTCAGGTTTAACAAACATTATGCTAGTCTGAGATCACTTACTAATTTATGAACAAACCCCTAGATGCAGGGGGGAAAAGGTAATTAAATAGATTATATATAATATTTCAATAAAAATGCATAATAAACAGTGCATATGACATATCTTTCATAATGTGATCCAATTCGAAATTCAAACTTCATATATTAATTTATATATTAAGAAATTTATATAACAAAAAGATAAAAAGGGATGCTGATTGGCTTTGTGCTTCTACCACAGAGGTTCTAACTTCACTTAACATTTGTTAAAACACACTAATTGAAGAAAAAATACATGGACTTAATAAATACTGGGGCTCAAACTATAATTATATCTGATGATCCCACGAAATTTAAACACTCTGCCCCTATACTCTTAAGAAGGTAACTAAATATAAAATTTTTTAAATGATAAACATGGCATCATTTTAACTGTAGCTTGGCCTAAATTTCCCAGACTCACAATTTTATATTACTATAAAATATTCTATATTGGGCATAGATATTCTGACACAGCAAATGATAAATTAAAGCAGGTCTTCGGCATTTACAAATTGGCTTGATAAAATTGGACCCCATAAACCCCTGTGAAGATCACTAATATGGCCCGGTGTAAGTTGAAATGGGACCTTTATTTATTTATTTATTTTCACGTCTCAAAAAATATATATGAATGGCCAATAAGTACATGAAAAGATGTACAATATCATTAGTTAGGGAAATGAAAATCAAACCACAACGAAAACCCATCTCAAACCCACCAGGATGGCCAAAATAAAAAAGACAGATAATAATAAATGTTATACAATAACAAGATATGGAAAAATTGGAATGCTTATCCATTATTGTTGGAATTGCAAAAAATGGCACAGCCACCCTGGAAAACAGTTTCGAAGTTCCCCAAAAAGTTAAGCATAGAGTTACGATATAATCCAGCAATTTCACTCCTAGGAATATATCCAAGAAAATTGAACACATATGTTTACAAAGGTTCATAACAACATTATTCACAACAGTCAAAAAGTGAAAACAATCCAAATGTCCATCAATTTATGAGTAAAAAAACAAACAATGCAATGTAAATACATCCATGCAATGTAATATCATTCAGCAACAAAAAGGAACGAGGTACTGATAATTCGTGCTACAATATAAAAATGAGAACTAATTATATAAAACCTAATTAATAAAGGGGTGATTATCTCTACTACTTCTCCATTTAACAGCCCCAAATTTTCCCTGTTCTTATATCTGGAAAAAAAATAATAAAATAAATATATATTTATATATATATGTAAAGAAAGTACTACAACTTTAATGCTGAGGTCCCGTCCTTCAGGGACCCCATAAGCAATACCTAACGTTATCAAAATTGCCTATTCAATCACCTACTGGTAAATATTTTGCTCTGATAGACTGGGCTAATATGTTCTGTTCGGTGCCTAAGTCAACAGCCTCTCAGCAACAGTTTGCGTCCACCTCTGAAGGGACCAACACATCTTTCCAGACTACCCACGGGGATCCACAGCTCTTGTCATTACACACAACCTTTGCAAACAAGATCTTAATAGCATCCACCTCCTTCAGGAGCACAGGTACATTGAGAGCAGCCGCATCCAAGGAAATTCATATAATACACACATTAAGAGCCTTTAAGTCCAGTATTTCTTAGTACTTTCTGATTCTGATGACAACATATTCCTCTTTTACAGTTTTTACTTCTAAATTAAAGCCAACAGACACATGATTTCTGTGAGTACCTTCAGAAAAACAGAAAAGAAAAAAAACCTCTTTCACTGCAGAGGCTTTGACAACCTTCTGTAATGCCTCCTGGATTCTCTGGACCATAGAGGATGGCCATTCGTTGCCCAAAGGCTTCTGATACAGGATATTGTCCCACTTGGCCTTGTGCTATACACCACCATTAAAACAACAAATGACTAGCTACCTACTGGCCATCTTGGAAACAGAGGCTCTCACAGACCCTAAGCCTGTGACCCTCTATACCCAGCTGCCCATTATGCTTTGGGTCATGGAAACAGCACCTCATAAGCTTGGAACAGCCACCGATGGCTCCCTAAGACAGGATGGAAACAAATCTGGTCCCTCTGGTATTTTCCGCCTACAGGAGGGAGTGGTTTCTGCTGTGCTCAGTCCCTTGCCAGATGCCAGGGTGCTGGAGGAGGTCATTTGTCCTCCAGAACCCTTGACCACCTGGGAAGCCCCCTGGGATTAACTGAGTGAACCGTAATGGGAGTTTGTGCACTATGGGAACATCCCTGCCAACGGTTGTATGTGCTGGAGCTTAGTGGAATATGCTGTTTTCTGTCCCTTAGCCGGAATGTCCCTAATAAAGGATGGGTCCGAAAAACAATACACTTGGCCAAAACTTCAGATAATCATCTTAGTACTAGATGTCCTGGTCAACAAATGGCCTCATCTTCATGTTTCTTATTAACCATCAGGCCATTAACTAGAAGTTGTCCCCTTGAGGTAAATAAAACAAGACAAAACTCTGGGAATCTATTGCCTCACAGACACCCAAAGTATAAATCAAAATTCCCCATCTCCACACATACTAAGGCCCTCAGTACAGGGCTTTGCTAGGACACCCCTTATTAATTTCAGAGTTACACACATGGCGAATAATACCCGAGGCACATGTTTCATTTCTTAGAATACACCATGGTGGGCTCCTGGAAAAGACATTCAATAGAACTTTCCAGTCACTGATAGGTCCCAAATAACTGGTTTAATTGAGAGACATAATGATGTCCTCAAACAACTCCTTTTCAAATTCCAATACCACACGTGAACTCCTAAAGCTCTCTAGTTTGCCCCAGGCCTGAACCTATTTTTTTATATACAATTTGGATCTTGCCCCCATCCCACAAAGGCTGGAGGCTAGATCAAGACACTCACTTTCCTGGGACTCATTATCCACAGATTGTTCCACAGGCCAACCAGCTGCCCATCGAATATGGAACCCATTGAAATGAAGCTGCCAGCTAAAACGAGCCCCGTCAGGCACAGCTGCACAGTACTCTGTTAACTGTCAGTCTTACTACTACCAGTCTGGGTGCTTTCTTTGGTTTACAACTGGACACCCAAAACCTTCAGTAGACCATTGTTTTAACCAATTGTGACAAATGCTGAGGCTCACATCAACTCGAGTGGGTACTCACTTTAAAAAGACACCCCAGTCCCACAGCCCAGATAACAACATCCTGGCCCAAAATGTCACCTCTAGAGATGACATTGCCTCAGTCTGACTTTGCCCACTGTGCCAGAGGCAACATCACCCCAGACACTAAATGCAGGTAGGTCCCCAGCTGGTGCTCTTTGTCCAGGCCTCTGGGCTGCTGGGGACAGCAGTTACCAACAAAGTAGTTAGAGTTCCATTCTCTGTTAAACACATCTCCCTGCTGGCATCTGCTCCACCCACTGAGACTGGGAGAGCCACCATATTAAAATGCTAAGTAGAGATAGGGTGGTGAAAAAGTGACAAGGTACGATAAGAAAAATGGCGATGGGTCTGGAGCGCCCGCGTCAGGAAACAGCGCGATCCTGAG
>NW_007732911.1:121126-122114 GCF_000696425.1 Galeopterus variegatus | reverse complement strand
CACCAAAAATATATAAGAATTCTCCTTTCTCCCCATCCTTGCCAACATTTGTTATTTTTTTGTCTTTTTGGTAATAGTCATTCTAACTGGGGTTATATGACATCTCATTGTGGTTTTGAGTTTCATTTCTCTGAGGATTAGTGATGTTGGACATATTCTCATATATTTGCTGGCCATTTGTATGTCTTTTGAAAAATGTCTCTTCAGATCCTTTGCACATTTTTCAATCTGAGTTTTTGTCTTTTTACTATTGAGTTGTTTGAGTTCTTCACATGTTTTAGATATGAATACCTTGTCAGATGCATATATTGCAAATATTTACTCCCGATCTTCAGGTTGTCCTTTTGCTCTGTTGATTGCTTTCTTTGCTGTGAAGAAGCTTTTTAGTTTAATGTAATCCCATTTGTCAATTTTTTGCTTTTGTTCCCTGTGCTTCTGAATGATTATTTATAAAATCTTTGCCCAAACCTATGTCCTGAAATTTCCCCCCTGTTTTCTTCTACAAGTTTTAAAGAATAACTAATGCTAATACTTCTTAAATTATTTGAAAAAAAGAGGAAGTGAGTGGAATTCTTCCAAACTCTTACTATATGAGGCCAGCATTACCCTGATATCAAAACCAGGCAAGGTTGAAACAAAAAAGAAAACTACAGGTCAATATCCCTAATGAATACAGATGCAAAAATCCTCAATAATATATTAGTAAACCAAATACAACAGCATAATCAAAAATATTATACACCATGATCAAGTTGAATTTATCCCAGGGTACAAGGATTTTTCAACATAGGCAAATCAATAAATGTAATACATCACATCAACAGAATGAAAGAAAACAACAACAACAACAACAAAACATATGATCACCTCAATAGATGAAGAAAAAACATTTGATAAAATTCAACATCATGATTAAAAACTCTCAACAAATTAGGTATAGAAGGGAAGTATCTTAATAAAGGGTATGCCAAACACACAGCTAACATCA
>NW_007732911.1:115792-116233 GCF_000696425.1 Galeopterus variegatus | reverse complement strand
CCCTCGGTGGGAGCGCTGCCACGCTTCCCAAGCGGCGCACTACAGCAGTGCGCCACCGGGCCGGCCCAGCAAACTTTCTGATAACAGCTTCAATCTCCTTTTTGTTATTGGCCTGTTCAGGTTTTCTATATCTTCTTGGTTTAGTTTTGGAAGCTTGTGTGAGTCCAGAAATTTATCCATTTCCTCCAGATTTTCGAACTTGTTGGCGTATAGCTGTTTATAGTAGTCTCGGATGATTCCTTGTATTTTGGTTGGGTCAGTTGTAATATCACCTTTTTCATTTCTAATTTTTGTTATTTGAATCTTCTCTCTTCTTTTTTTTGTTACCGTGCTAGTGGTTTGTCAATTTTATTTATCTTTTCAAAAAACCAACTTTTTGTTTCATTGATCATTTGTATTGTTTTTTGGGTTTCAATTTCGTTAAGTTCTGCTCTGATCTTG
>NW_007732911.1:106804-113403 GCF_000696425.1 Galeopterus variegatus | reverse complement strand
AGGATTAACACTCGAAATTCCCTGTCATTCATTTCAAGGGCTTCTTGTTCTATAGGATAGATCTCACAGAGTTGGGCCAGTCCTGCACCTTCCACTCCCTTTCTGTGTCGTCTCAGCTGATTTACTTGGCCTTTGTTGTCTTGGGCTGCTCGTTCGAACCCGCAGCAGGGCTTGAGCGCTCTCAGGAGTCTTCTTTTGTGTCGGCCCTAAAACCTCGAACCTGTTGTTGCTTGTTTGTCGTTGTAGGTTCGTTGTTGAAAGATTTATTCCTTTTTTGTTGCTCTTGGAAATGCAAATAGTACTCTGGTATCACAGCACACACTTCTCAGCGTCACGCTGTCTCCTGGCACAGCCGCTCCAGACCCGTCCCTAAAGAGCTTTTGTTTATGTGAGTTATATCTATCTATATTTGCTGTAATAAAAATTAAAATAAGAAATGTTTGAATTATTTATTATCATTTTAAATAATAATAGTACACCCATTACATGTTATGCAAATAACATATTATTGTTGAAAATACTTTTTGAGACAGTGAAAGGAATGTCATTGCTTCAAATTTTTTTAGATGTACTTGATGTGTACCTTTGGAAAAGATATCTGAATTCTACATCTGCTTCTGCTATTAATCTGCTACAACATGAAGAAAATGGGGTCTTGTGCAAATACTCAGAAATGCTAGTAGTATTTAATAGCCCTTTTAGATAACTATGGATATTCTTTGATACTGCTCAAAACTTGACAAATCGTAAAGTTATCTTAAAGGTTATTTGCAATGTTCAATCTGAAACCATGTGAAGGAACTTGTAGTAATCTGTTACATAAAAATCCATTGATCTATCATGCACTTTGAATGGCTCTTTCACCCATGTGTGACTTTGTAACATGTATTAGTCATTTGGAAAATATTGGTTCACTGAGCTATGCGGAGGTTCAACTGTTGATGCACTTTATTACACAATATCAAAACATCACTTTCATTGATATCAACATTGATCTCACTGGAAAAATCTTTAAGTATTGGGAAGTCGTTAAGCTAATGGTGCCAGATACAACTTCACCAAAATTTTAGTTTCTGTTCAGAACTTGAATTCTATCATTGTTATTTTCCTTCAAGTGGCAAACTCACCCTGTTCATTTGTAATGAAATGTCTCCCAAGTACTCAAGTCTAAATACTCTAGATCGTCAGTTGATCTTTCAAGAAAATATATAATGTTGCATGTAAAAATCTGCTAATTCAGCTCATAACTCAAACACCTGAACAGTGCTTTTCCTTAGGACAAACTTCATAATTTGGTATTCAGCAGAAATGCTTTATGTGTACTCCCCATTTCATTATACAAGCTATTTGCCAGATTAGCTTTATTGCCATAAATTCTATAAAACAGACAAACTGTATAAGTTTTAGCCAACAATGTACAGGCTTTAGACAATAGGCAAAGCACAACTGTGATACATTATTTTAATTCACTGGGTGAATCCTATGATCAATGCATATCTCTGTCCATGGGCAATTTCCTGACTCCAGTACAGGGAGCTAGAGCCCAAACAGAATACACTCTTTGACCTTGTAGAAATCAGATTATAGGGTTGCTGAAGCAGCCAGAATCTGTGGGATAGGTTTCCAGAGAAGAGGAATCTGCACAGAGGATTGGATACAGATGTCTGTCTGTGGATTAACCTATCAGTCCTATCTGAAAGCCAGGCTGTGCATACTTGGAGAGAAACTACTAGAGGTTCATCAGAGAATGTAGCTAAAGGTGAAGAGAATAGAGACAATAGACAGTAAGTAGTGCTGGGAGATGATGGAGTTTGGACCCAGCCAGAGTGGAATGTCTTTGTTAACACCCGTAAGCAGCCAACTGCAACAACAGAAAGGCCGCTCTTTAAAAAGACCAAAATGAAACCATGAAAAAAGTTACAGGGGAGAGAATGTTCAGAAATTGAGTTCCAATAATTTAGAGTGGCTTAAGAAATACTTTGGACTTCCCACACATTTGTCCTAATGAGGCCTAAACAAACTTAAAAAAATTCAAGGTAATCCCATAGCAAGTAAGTGCCTGCCAGAATTAAAATCCACCATAGAAAGTTAACAGAATCCAGAATGTATATATCATGTCATTTAAAATATTCAGTCCATGATAAGAAAATGTTAAATATGCGAATAAAAAAATCTCACCTACAGCCAAAGAGAAAAGTCATTCATAGAAATTAAATCCAAGACGACCCATATAAATATGTTGAAGAATTTAAAGAAAAAATATTGTTATAAT
The DNA here is from genome assembly GCF_000696425.1 of Galeopterus variegatus. Classification (NCBI taxonomy): domain Eukaryota; kingdom Metazoa; phylum Chordata; class Mammalia; order Dermoptera; family Cynocephalidae; genus Galeopterus; species Galeopterus variegatus. The sequence continues at coordinate 111,131 of NW_007732911.1, read as the reverse complement.
GAGAGAACAGATAGTAAATCTCAACAGAGAAACAAAAAGCATACAAATGAAAATATTATTTATTTATTTATTTTTAAAGGTAATTTTTTATACACATTTGTGGGATACAAAGTTGATTTTTTTTGAAAGTCACAAATATGTATAATAAATTAATTGTGTACAATGTGTGATGGTCAAATCAGGATACTTAGCTTATTCATCATTACAATACATAATCATTCATGTATTTACAGCCAACTGATCTTTGACCAGCGCACCAAGAACATACAATTGGGAAAAGAGAGCCTCTTCAATAAATGGTGCCGGGAAAACTGGGTATCCATATGTAGAAGAATGAAACTTGATGTGTGCCTATCACCATATACCAAAAATCAACTCAAAATGGATTAAATACTTAAGTATAATACCAGAAACTTTAAAACTCCTAGAAAAAAAAACATAGGGTAAGCACTTCAGGATGTAGGAGTGGGCAAAGATTTTATGAGTAAGACCCCAAAAGTACAGACAGCAAAAGAAAAAAATAAACAGATGGGATTACATTAAACTAAAAAGCTTCTGAACAGCAAAGAAAACAATCAACAGAATGTTGTAGACAACCTATGGAATGCTTACATATTGCTCCAAATGATTTGGGCATTCAAACTGATGAATTGCTGCAACAGTAGTTTGCAATTTTTCTTAAAAGCTTGTATTTTTCTTCCAAACAAAAGTATCAGTCATCTGACAAGCAAGACAGAACATAAACCCTTCACATTTTTCATAGCTCAAAGCTGAACTCTTCCTTAAATGTATGATTTCTTGAAGCAACATTTCTTTATTAAAAGCTTTTTCATAATGTGTTAGGTTTATTCTGTGGTCAACAACTGCCACTAATAATTCCAAAATGACAACAGTGAGTTATAGACAATAAAAAAGAAGTTTGATTTTTTCACATTAAAGATATATTTGTTATTTTTATTGTTATTATTATTAAAAATAATTTAAAATATTTTTAGGGTACAGAGTTGAATATCAATACCTGTGTAGAATGCATGATACGTTCATCACTAAAAAGTATAGTCATTTTTTGTGGCCATTAACCAATTTCTTAATAACCTCCCTCCACCTCCCTAGTTCTCACCTGTAGAAACTGCAGTTCTGTTCTCTACTTCTGAAAATTTAACACATTATTGTCATTTTTCTTTCTTTCTTAGTCTGAACGATATCCAGTTCAAAATCTATTAACTGTTACAAGGTTTGATTAGAGCCTTTTCTCTTAACAACTAGTTAACACAGTTGTTCTTCCTGACATGGGCTCCAGTTAAACTTCCAGATTGGAAACTTAGTAATGTTTTGTTTGTTTGTTTGTTGTTGTTGTTTCTTAATTGGAGAAATGTAGGAAACAATACCAGAAGAAAAATCATCAAGCCAGGTGTCTGTGAAAGGCAGAGTAGAAAATCAGGAATGAAACCCAAGATAAAAACCAAGTAGTCAGCAGGTGCCAATATAATCACAAGGTACACGGACTTCAAAACTGGAGTAAACTCCATCTCAGGAAGGAAGCATTTTATACTTGCTCTTGGAGAATAAGAAACCCAACTTTTTTATTTTTTATTTTTTTAACCAGGCTGGAGGTCCATCCTTCTGTTACAAAGATTCAGTGGTACAAGATGAAAGAATTACGACACCTTGGAGATCAAAACCTGACTACTTATTTTAACAAATGAAAGTTGCATAGCCAGAGAAATGAAGAAAGTTGCTTAAGATCACACAGTTAAATAGTAGATCTCATATTTTGAACAAATAGAGTCCAGATCTATTGGTTCCAAATAAAAGTTCTGTACACAATAGCAAATAAATAGAAGACACTGACTCTGAGAAAAGGCAATTTTGATGAGCACAAAGAATGGACTATATTTGGGTGAAGCACAATCATTTGGTTAAAGCTAGTTCTTCTAGGGTGCCACAGTAAATCAGACAGAGCATGAAAATGTGTCCGAGAACAGTTTAGAAAGATGCTAACATGTCAAAGGGGCCCCAGAGACAGTGAAAGAGAGCTAGATACTATTTCCTCCTTCTCTGTTTTGCTGAGATTGGACCTACAGCTACTAAACTCCAAAGCAAAAATAATGCTGAATTGTTGTTGTCACTTGTCCAGTTGAGATAACTTTTCCATGAGAACAGAGAGGCTAATGACTTTTTCTTGCCTGTTCTGTTCACCAACATAGGTCTGCAAGATCCAGGCATTGTCATTTTTGTCTATTGAGTACAGAGGGCCAAAAGGAAAGGGTCCCCCGGGGTGTTTTTCTTCCCCTTCATTTTACCTCTGCCCCAAGATCTGTTCACCAACATAGGTCTGCAAGATCCAGGCATTGTCATTTTTGTCTATTGAGTACAGAAGGCCAAAAGGAAAGGGTCCTCCGGGGTGTTTTTCTTCCCCTTCATTTTACCTCTGCCCCAAGAGAGAACTCTTTCTTACCCAACTGAGGGCCATTTTGCAATTTACTTTCATTGGCCCTCCATGAAATAAAATATTTGTTCTTTGACAATGTTTTGTATCATCACGGAGTATGAGACTAAAATTAAGGCTCAATAATATGTGCTGCTTAGGTATGTGGTGAAATTGGGAGGGTCACAAATGACCTATCACAAGTTCCCCTCCCGATTCTGCTCCCAAGGATAAGGTCCTCTAGCTAACCTCCTTATCAAAGGGACCAGGAGCAGTTGCTGCTTAATTCCAGAGTAGCAGGTTTCAGTGTCCTGCCAGCCCATGAAATTATTCAAACATGCCAATCACATCCTCCTGAGGGAACCTAGAGTCACCCCACCCTCTTGATGCTTTTTCAACGCCTGCCTCCCACAGCCCCTTGTTGTTTACTGTTCCTGAATGCAACCCTGGTGCAGCCCTGTATATTCTGCCGTGACCTCCTCCTCCAAGCTGTAAGGATATGTAACTAATAAGCTACTGTTGTCCACATCTGTCCCATGTTGGGTGTCATATGTTCAGTGATCCCCAGAACCCTATTGCAAGAATCCTTTTCTCACCAGTGGGATAAATAGGAGGGGATTACAACACATCATACATTCAATGACTCTCCAATCATTCAGTAGCACCTTGGAAGACATCATTACAGTTACGGAATCTGATAACTTCATCATTTGCTGGGCTTTCATGAGCAGTGACAAAGAGGTAGCTGCCACTACTCAATCCTTCCCAGTCTCACACACCCCTGCACTGTACTCTTTAAGATACTAGGGTACTAGAAAAAATTCATGGAAAAATATAATTAAAAAATAATATGAATCTTTCCATTAACTTTTTGAAAAATTCTGTTATATAAATTGACCACCCTCTCCTCCTGATAACTACTCTTCATGTTTAGAGCATATGATAGTTGGCCTTCAAACATATTTAACTCCAAACATACTAATCTCCTTTTAAGTCTAACAGTAAGTCTCTATTTTCTATCCTTTTACTTTGTTCGGTTGTACTATACCAACCATTTCTAATTTTTCCAGTCTCCATTATATTACGAAGGCCCAAATAAATAATAGTATTATGTTAACAGTATTACCCTTGTAGAGGAAAATTTGAAATCAATATCTGAGTCATGCTTTTAAAAGAATTAACTTAGCACTCAAAAATTCAATTTACTAAACACCTACTATAGGCTAGATTGTTTATTTATATTCACCTGACTCACGTTATCAGATAGATACTCTACATATGGAATGCCTAATACCTGCTTTATAACTGTTCTTATACCTGTACAGTGTTATTTATTGTTCAGTGTATTTATATCAATCTATTAAAAATTAAAAGTTGTGTCAACATTAACTTGAGCCACTTTGAATTATTAAAGTCTCCCTTTTTTAGAACAATTTAAAAACAGTTTAGATGAGTTGATCATGTGTCTTGCATACTCTAAATCATCCTATGTTTATTCCAAAGGCATTTTTAAGTTTAAGATTAAAAACTAAAAAACAAAAAAACATTAATTTTAAGTTTATTTTAAAGAAGCTCGAAATGAAAAGCTTTTCAGGGCTAGAATTTCTATTTCTCCAAAGTGCTAAAAAAATAAATAAATAAAACCTCAATGAATTAAATTATAAGCAACAATTAAAAACTATCAGAATGCTCAGTATTCCATAGATATTCTAGAATTGTCTTTTAAAAACAATACAACAATTTTTTCTCAACCCATTACTGCCATTACCCATAGTATCGGGCACCTAAAATGTTGTAGGCATTTTCACTTATATTTTCTTTCTTTTTTCTTTTTTTTCTTTTTTTGTCTTTTTGTCTTTTTTTGTGACCGGCAACGGATCGCAACCCTCAGTGTTGTGC
>NW_007732911.1:102998-105804 GCF_000696425.1 Galeopterus variegatus | reverse complement strand
ACCCTCGGCGGGAGCGCCACTGCACTCCCAAGCAGCGCACTGTAGCAGTGCGCCACCGGGCTGGCCCATTCACTTATATTTTCTAACTTTCTAACCACAGCAATAATGAAAGGGTTCAACCCCATGAGTTGACAAAAGAGTACGTAAGGCGTGGCATGACTTCAAATCCCAGCCCTGCAATTTATTAGTTAGCGTCTACAAAGGTCAACTTCCTTACCATTGAATTGGAAGAATAACAGTATATCCATGTCATAAAGTCATTGTGGATATTAAGGGTAAAATATGAAGCATTTAGCACAGTCTTTGTCACAAGGTAACAGCTCAATATATTTAAACCGTGATTATTATTATTATTAAAATATTACCACAACGTAATTCTGTCTTCTCAGGTGATTATAAACGTGTAATCGGGCTCCTAGGAGTCAGAGGGTGATATTCCTAAATATTTAATATCCTATATGATTTCATAAGACAATGTACATCCGCTCCTTCTATATTTGCTTTTCAGTAGCAGATGTGAGCATCTGCCATAAGTATCAATTTTTGGAATGTTGAATTTTAACCGACCCACTGATCCTTGGATTAGACACTTTGTAGAGAAAGGAGAAGTGTTGTGCCAATATATTTTAAATATCTGCTTAGGACTCAAGTATGCAGAGTGATGACAAATATTTTATAATGTTAAGTTGAAAATAACAATCATGTTACAGATGATAATTCTTCCTACTTTTAGTGCAATTTTTCTATCTTCTCATCTTTTATTCTGCTTATTTACATTTTTCACATATTAAATTCATGCCAACTGGCATTTTGTCTTATTTCCATAAGATACAAGTAAATAACCTTGTCAAGAGAGAAAAAACATCAGAACTTACTCTACTAGTTCCACTTATTCAGGTAGTTGGTAGTGTTTCACATACAATGTGCCTTTTGAAAATGATCTCCATATGGGTGGAAATATTATTTTCACCCTTAAGAATTAACAACAGATACCCTAAATGTGATATTTGAGGAAGATATTAATGCATACAATTCAGGCTCTCGATGTAGAACGTTACATTGAACTCTTCTGCTCAGGGAAGGTTGTGCCACCGAAGGCTGTGCAGAAAGAATGCAAATTAGAAAACTGTCAAGAAGCAGTGGGTTCCTATGCTGAGTGAGCATCGGATTCCCCTGAAGAATTTTTAAGTATGGACATTTGTGCTCTACCTCATACTTAATAAATCAGAATTCATAAAGGGTATGATCCTCATGGCTTTGCCTGTGAAAAGAACTCCAGGTGAATAGACTGACCAGTCATGTTTGAGAATCTCATGTTCAAGGCACACCATATTCATCTGATCATCTAGGTCTGTGATTTTTTCAAAGCTTATTTACTTAGCATGCATTTTTTTTCCAGGTATGTTTATACAGAAACAACATATAAATCAGATTAAAGAAGACTTATTCCGGTTGGAAAATGATTTGTGGTCCATAGCATCAAAAGCTCTCACCTCTTTTTTACTAGTTATTGGATTCTGAGGCCCTCCAGAATCCTCAGGGTCCATGGAACACAGCTGCAAATCACAATTCTATATATAGTATTTCAGCTCTGAATGAACTGAGATCACCAGAAGCCTTCATGTGTGTAGCACCTAAGTATTCCTGTAAGAGCACTACCCTGACAGCGGCATTAATTTTAAGGCCCAAATTATATCAGACTTCACCATGGAAACAGACATTTGGACTTCACTTCTGCACTTGGGATAAAACTGTTGTTGAGAACATTGTCTGAGGCATCACCCAATGAACCCTTTATAAGATCCCAAGCAAGAAATTTTCCTTTGGACTTAAGAAATGGAAAATATGTATTGTTTGTGAAAACATGGATTATTTCCATCTTTCTTGTCAATGAATCCTAGTTTGTTGGAGGGAAATGCGGAGTTTTTTTGAGAAACTGTTTTGGGCAAGCAGAGTCTCTGACCTCAAGAAACTCAATCTAGTGGGAGACAGACTCTAAGGAACTTAATTTTAAAACAATACAATAAATTCAGTGATAGATATGTACATAGGTTGCTAGGGAAACAAGAAAATAAGTTCTATAAGTGATTACATTTTCATTTTCGCCTTAGCTACAGGAAGAGCTAAATTTTATGCTCAATTACAGCAATGACATCGATGTTTGCCAGAGACAATTTTGCTGCTTCTTTCCCCCACAATCTTACTTTATCCATTTTATACTTTTTAATTCATCATACTATATATCTTTTTCTGTTAAGTAAAAAACAAGGTTAAAGAATTGCACTAAAAATGTACAATTTATGGAAGTTCTTACCGGATATTACTTGCTTTTTAAAACTTTTTTAAAAAAATTACATGATAAGAAGACAAAAAATCATGAGTATTTAGTAGTGATATTTCATAAAAACATGTGCTTTCCAAATAGGAGAGTGTTAAGAGATAGAAAAATGAAAGTTGAAAAGTAAATGTGAGACATTATGGATGATTTATTTGATCTGCTTAGTGGTAGGGTGATAAATGAAGTGGTTCACAACTTCATTTCTCCAAGAGGAGCAAATCTATTGATGTAATGAAGCAGAAAGCTCATGTTCTTTATTTTAGACCTTGCTTAATTTTAAAGAAACTACCTGGAAACTAGTTGATATAATGATTTCCAATACTCAGGTGTAAACACATTTGCTCATCCCCATCTGTAATTTGCATAAATCCCACTATCTCAGCACTATCGCATCAGATCCACCATTCACCTTTTAGATAAAATATTGGGCAAGACTAAACTGAAGACATGAAGTCATAGGTAGTATGT
>NW_007732911.1:98086-102186 GCF_000696425.1 Galeopterus variegatus | reverse complement strand
ACCTTTTAGATAAAATATTGGGCAAGACTAAACTGAAGACATGAAGTCATAGGTAGTATGTGCTGTTTTACAGCTGAGAGAGATACTGCTTTATTACAGAAAGGCATAAAGTTTGAGTTACATTTTTTTAAATCACAATAGCTATATCTACGCTGATATCCACTCACACTAATCAAGCCATTTCCTGAGCAGTTTGGAAAGTACAAGTCTAATTAATTGAAACAAGTGTATGCCCCATAATTTTGTTTGTTTTTTCTTTCTTTTTTATTTGTTTATTTTTTTAGCTCCTTATGAGAGAGGATGTGTGATATTTCTCTTTCTGTGCCAGGCTAATTTCACTTAACATTATCTTCTCTAAGTTTATCCATGTTGCTGCGAATGGCAGAATTTCTTTCCTTTTTATGTAGGCCCTTTTATTTGGATCTCAGTTTTGGAGGTGTTGCTACAACCAGCTGAACTCCCTGATGGCTTAAGATTAACAACAGGCATTGACTTTGCCTTCCTTCCCTCAGATTTTGTTTTTTCAAAATAGCAGGAACTAACATGAACAATATATATTCTCATCTTCTATTTCATTCTCTATTCTCTAAAAATCAAACATCTTCAGGAGGGCTGCTCTGTAAAGTTATAGATATAACTTTTTTTAAAATTTTAACATTTATTTGTATATATTTGTGGGGTGCAGTTTTTTTTAATGCATGCATATACTGTACAATGATTCACTTAGGGTAGGTAGCATGGCTTGTACTGTTAATCCACTACTTTTCCTCCCTCCTACTCCCCTACGCCCAGCCTCTCTATTTCTATGAAAACCCCGTCTTTTTTTAGCTTCCACATATGAATGAGATGATGTGGTATTTTTCTTTCTGTACCTAGCTTATTTCACTTAACATGAAGGTGTCCAGTTCTATACACGTCATTGCAAATGACAGGATTTCATTTTTTGCATAGACGAATAGCATTTCATTGTGTATATATACCATGGCTTTTTTATCCATTCATCTGTTAATGGGCATTTATGTAATTCCATCTCTTGGCTATTGTAATGAATATGGGAGTGCGGGAGTCTCTTTGATATATAGATTTCATTTTCTTTAGTTATATGACCAGTCGTGGGATTGCTGGGTTGTAAGCTTTCAAATTTTCACCATTCAGTATGATATTAGCTGTCAGTTCATCATATATGGCTTTTATTGTTTTGAGGTATATTATTTCTATGCCTACTTTGTTGAGGGTTTTTATCATGAAGGAATGTTGAATTTTATCAAATGCTTTTTCTGCATCAATTGAGATTGTCATGTGGTTTTTGCTCTTCTTTCTGTTGATGTTATATATCACACTTATTGATTTGTGTATATTGAACCAACCTTGCATCCCTGGGATAAATACTACTTGATCATGGTGAATGATCTTTTGAACATAATGCTGGGTTCAGTTTCTTAGTATTTATTGGGAATTTTTGCATCTATGTTTATCAGAGATATTAGCCTATAGTTTTCTTTTTTTGTTGTTGTGTCTTTTTCTGATTTTAGCATGAGGTTAATGTTGGCCTCATAGAATGCATTTGGAAGTATTCCCTCCTCTTCAATATCCTGGAAGAAGTTGAGAAGACTTGGTATTAGTTCTTTAAATATTTGATAGAGTTTGTCTGGGAATTTGGACCATCTGGTCCCGGGGTTTTCTTTGTTGGGAGATTTTTTGTTACTGATTCAATCTCATTACTCATAATTCATCTGTTCAGATTGTCTATTTCTTTGTGATTCAATCATGATAGAGTGCATGTGTCCAGGAAATTATCCATTTCCTCTAGGTTTTCCAATTTCTTGGCATATAATTGTTCATAATTATCTCTAATGATCCTTTTTATTTCTGTAGTATCAGTTGTGATATCTCCTTTTTCATTTCTGATTTTGAGTCTTTTCTCTTTTTTCTTTGTTAGCCTACCTAATGGCTTGTCAATTTTGTTTATCATTTCAAAACATCAACATTTTATTTTTTTAATCTTCTGTATTTTTTTTCTCTCAATTTCATTTTTTTCTGCTCTGACCTTTATTATTTCTTTCCTCTGTTCATTTTTGGTTTGGTTTGTTCTTGTATTGCTAGTTCCTTAAGATACATTGCTAGGTTATTTATTTGAAATCTCTCTACTTTTTTGATGTAGGCATTTATTGCTATAAACTTCTCTCAGTACTGCTTTGTCTGTATCCCATAGGTTTTGGTATATTGTGTTTCTGTTTTCATTTGTTTCAATAATTTTTAAAATATCCTTCTTAGTTTCTTCTTCTGTTTGGTCAGTCAGGAGCATGTTTATTCTCCATGTATTTGTACATTTTTGAGAGTTTCTCTTGTATTTGATTTTGAGTTTTATTCCATTGTGGTCAGAGAAGATATTTGATATGATTTCAATTTTTGAAAATGTGTTGAGACATGTTTTGTGGCCTAACATATGGTCAGTCTTGAAGAATGTTTCATGTGCTGATGAGAAGAAGGTGTATTCTGCAGCCATTGGATGAAACATTCTGTAAATGCCTGTAAGTTCTGTTCAGTCTACAGTGCAGTTTAAATCTAATGTTTCTTTGTTGATTTTCTGCCTAGATGATTTCTCAAGTGCTGAGAATGGAGTGTTGAAGTTCTGAACTATTATTGTATTGGGTTCTTTCTCTTTAGATCTAATTTTTGCTTAATTTATCTGGGTTCTCCAATGTTATAACAATTGTTAAAACCCCTTGCTAAAGTGACACTTTTAACAATCTATAATGACATTCTTTGCTTCTTTTGATAGTTTTTGACTTAAAGTCTATTTTATCTGATGTTATTATAGGTACTTCTGCTCCATTTTGGTTCCTGTTTGAATGGAATATGTTTTTTCATCCCTTGCTTTCAATCTATGTGTGTCATTACAAGTGAAGTGAATTTCTTGAAGGCAGCATATAGTTAGATCTTGTTTTCCTTTAATACATTCAGCAAGTTTACATATTTTTTCTTCCAAATTTTACTTTACTTTGTCAATATACAATGTGGTTGATTATTGTGGCCCATTACCGAAACCTCCCTCCCTCTTTCCTCTCCCCCCTCCCTCCCAACAATGCCCTTTCTGTTCGCTTGTCATATCAACTTCAGGGAATTGTGATTGTTGTGTCTTCTTCCCCCCCCCCCGTTTTTTGCATATTTATTTATTTATTTTTAGCTCCCACAAAGAATTGAGAACATGTGGTATTTCTCTTTCTGTGCCTGACTTGTTTCACTATATTTCTCTTTCTGTTCCTGACTTGTTTCACTTAATATAATTCTCTCTAGATCCATCCATGTTGTTGCAAATGGCAGTATTTCATTCTTTTTTATAGCAGAGTAGTATTCCATTGTGTAGATATAACACATTTTCCGTATCCACTCATCTGATGATGGACATTTGAGCTGTTTCCAACTCTTAGCTATTGTAAAGAGTGCTGCAGTGAACATTGGGGAACAGGTATACTTTTGACTTGATAATTTCCAATCCTCTGGGACTATTCCCAGCAGTGGGATAGCTGGGTCATATGGTAGATCTATCTGCAACTGTTTGAGGAACCTCCATACCACTTTCCATAGAGGCTGCACCATTATGCAGTCCCACCAACAATGTATGAGAGTTCCTTTTTTCTCAGCAACCTTGCCAGCATTTCTCGTTCACAGTCTCTTGGATATTAGCCATCATTAACTGGGGTGAGATGTATCTCAGTGTGGTTTTGATTTGCATTTCCAGAATGCTGAGTGATGTTGAGCATTTTTTCATATGTCTGTTCGCCATTTGTATATCTTCCTTTGGGAAATTCCTATTTAGCTCTTTTGCCCATTTTTAATTGGGTTGCTTGTTTTTTTGTTGTGAAGTTGTTTGAGTTCCTTGTATATTCTGGATATTAATCCTTTGTCGGATGTACATTTTGAAAATATTTTCTCCCACTCTGTTGGTTGTCTTTTAACTCTGTAAATTGTTTCTTTTGCTGTGAAGAAGGTTTTTAGTTTGATATAATACCATTTGTTTATTTTACTTTTGGTTGCTCGTGCTTTTAGGGTCATATTCATGAAGTCTGTGTCCAGTCCTACTTCCTGAAGTGTTTCTC
>NW_007732911.1:96623-97706 GCF_000696425.1 Galeopterus variegatus | reverse complement strand
TGTCTTTTAACTCTGTAAATTGTTTCTTTTGCTGTGCAGAAGCTTTTTAGTTTGATATAATACCATTTGTTTATTTTACTTTTGGTTGCTCATGCTTTTAGGGTCATATTCATGAAGTCTGTGTCCAGTCCTACTTCCTGAAGTGTTTCTCCTATGTTTTCTTTGAGAAGTTTTATTGTTTCAGGATATATATTTAATTCTTTAATCCATTTTGAGTTGATTTTAGTATATGGTAAGAGGTATGGGTCTAGTTTCATTCTCCTGCCTATTGATATTTAGTTATCCCAGCACTATTTGCTGGTGAGGAAGTCTCTTCCCCAATGTATAGGCTTGGTGCCCTTGTCAAAGATCAGATGGCTGTAGGTGTGTGGGTTGATTTCTGGATTCTCTATTCTATTCCATTGATCAGTGTGTCTGTTTCAATGCCAGTACCATGCTGTTTTGGTTATTATAGCTTTGTAGTATACTTTAAAGTCTGGTAGTGTTATACCTCCAGCTTTATTTATTTATTTATTTTTTGCTCAGAATTGCTTTGGCTATGCATGGTCTTTTGTTATTCTACATATATGTCTGGATAGTCTTTTCCATTTCTGAAAGAACTGTCATTGGGATTTTGATGGGGATTGCATTGCATTTGTAGATCACTTTGGGTAGTACGGACATATTCACAATGTTGATTCTTCCAATCCAAGAGTATGGGATATCTTTCCATCTTCTTGGGTCCTCTTTAATTTCTCTCAGCAGTGGATTGTAGTTCTCAATATAGAGATATTTCACATCCTTTGTTAACTCAATTCCTAAGTATATTATTTTTTTTGGTGGCTATTGTAAATGGGCTAGCTTTCTTGGTTTCTCTTTCTGCATGTTCACTATTGGAGAAGAGAAATGCTACTGATTTTTTTGTGTTGATTTTGTATCCTGCAACTTTGGTGAAATCATTTATCAACTCCAAGAGTTTTGTTGTAGAGGCTAGGCTGTTTGATATATATGATCCTGTCATCTGCAAGGAGGAACAGTGTGATTTCATCTTTCCCAATCTGGATGCCCTTTATTTCCTTCTCTTCTCTGATTGCTCTGGCTAAT
>NW_007732911.1:84542-95272 GCF_000696425.1 Galeopterus variegatus | reverse complement strand
GTTGTATCTTTACCTGGTTTTGGTATTAGGATGATGTTTGCTTCATAGAATGAGTTTGGGATATTTGCCTCTCTTTCTATCTTTTGGAATAGTTTGGTGTCAATTCCTCTTTGAATGTTTGGTAAAATTCTGCTGTGAACCCATATGGTCCTGGGCTTTTCTTTGTTGGGAGTCTTCTGATAACAGCTTCAATCTCCTTTATTGTTATTGGTCTGTTCAGATTTTTTTATATCTTCTTGGCTCAATTTGGTAGCTTGTTTGTGTCCAGAAATTTATCCATTTCCTCCAGATTTTCAAATAGTTTCATATAGTTGGATGCAAAGAATAACTGCAATTTGTAATGATGAACATGCTGATGATACTGATTTGATCATCACATATTGTACACAAACACTGATAGTCAACTCTGTACTCCATGAATATGTATAATCAATTATGTTTAGTTTTTTTTTTTAAAAAAAGAAAGATGTTTCTGTGGCTGGGTGGGAGCCTAAATTGATAAACAGTGATTAGCAAAGACAGATGGCCTCCACATTGACCAACCTGCCCTAACATATTCCAGTATATTTTTATTAGCTCATTCCAGCATTTAAAAATCTTCCCACCACTTGTTTCAGCAGATTTGAGCTGTCTCTTTCTTTTATAACAATAGTCTTGAATAAAATTTTTCTTGCTTGTTTAACTCTATCTGTAGCAATTTTCCTTGACACCTGAAAACCTTCTTCTTGATAGAGAAGATAGAATAAAATACAAATTAAAGTATTCTGCTCTTTCTTGTTTATTCATTGAGAAATCCATGAAACCCATTGGCCCTATGCAGATTGCCTCTTGGTCTACACTTCTAGTACTCACATTCTTAAAAATTTTAAATTCAAGGTCGGTGGATGCTCTAAAAATGTTCCTAAAAAAGATAATGCNTTAAAAATTTTAAATTCAAGGTCGGTGGATGCTCTAAAAATGTTCCTAAAAAAGATAATGCAATATGAGTAGCAACAGAATGGAAGTTTTCTGATCAAATATTGTAGTTTCTGAATTCCCCTTTTCTCTATAACTACATAGAATAATAAAAGTAGTCAACTGTCTCACCATTAAATATTTATTGACTGTTTGTACTGCATGTCTTACCATAAATTTTATTTTCTTAATTGTCTAAATACCATATAGCTTCCTGGAAGACAAATGGAAAATGTGCTTCCATTAATCGATGAAGGAATTTCCTACTGACATTGCTGAATTCCCTATTGCTGGGTTTAAGTGAAGCTCAAATTTGAAGTTTGAGATATTTTAAGAACTAAAAAAAAGTTTCTTATTTCAGCACATGGCAAGCTTTTTGCCAATATGTGAATTCAGTTTTTGAAAGCATGCCACTTACTTTTCCTCTCTCTCAGTATAGTCACTTCAAATCAACTACTTCTGGCTTTTAGTGGTGCTGAAATGTCATTCTGAAGAAAATGGAGACAATATAATTTCAAATTACATGAATACTACATAGGATAAAGTTACGTAAAATGGGAGGTTTTCTCAAAGCCTTTTTTTCATTTGCTTAGAAACTGAGTATATGTTTTATTTTTTTATATCTGAAAGCTACTTCAATAATTAAATGCCATGTCTTTAATTCTTTAACATAGGAAATTTTTGAAATTTGGCTGCTGTTAAATAGTACTTTATTTGCCTGTGTGTGATTTCTTTTGAAAGCACTAAATTATCACTGATCCAACAGTGTTCTGTTTCCTTGTCTGTTATTCAAAAAAACATTGTGCATAAAATAGCCTTGAAAAATATCTCTAAATAACTTCAAAACACGCATATATGGTTGTTAAGATATGCTCATATGCACATACACACACGTACACATTCATATTAGAAAGCAAGCAAGGAAAAATGAGGACAACATCCATTTGAATATTCTTATATTCTATTCTATTGCCAATGTATATACTCTGTATAACTTTTCTTTCTGAGAACTTTGGTCTTTAGACAGTACTTTATTGCTATTGCACACACACACGTAATATATTTGCATTCACATACATATATACACTTACATATAATATACATATATTTGCACATATTTGTGTATATATGTTTATACATGATTTATATGTATACATATTTGTGTGTATATATATATATGTGTGTGTGTGTGTGTGTGTGTGTGTATATATATATTTCAAATATATTCCTAAAAGTGTTTCCTTGTATTTATGAAATCAGCACATGGTCAAGTGTGCAATTTAGAAAACATAATGTAATTTGTTAGTTAACAATAATAGACCCTTTGGAATCTAACTGACTCAGATAGAGTCCCTGCTCTTTCCTTCATTGGCTGTGTGTGACTATGAGAAAGTTACATAGCCTCTCTGAGCCTCTTTTCCACATTGAAATACGAATAATAACAAAACCTATCAAACATGGTTTTCACGAGGATTAAATGAGACATGATAATCAGATTACTAGGTAAAATAATAGTTTTCAATGAATATTAGCTGTTCAAAAAAAATGAACCTTAATTCCACATTCACAGATAGTTATTGCAAATATTTGGGGACAGATATAATTATAGCTTTGAGTACAAAAATAGATATACTGATAAATTGTTCTGTGTTTTTTCAGATTTTGTATTTGTCTATTTGGCATCCGTTTATTACTGAGCCAATGGAGTTAACTGCATTTTCTTATTTTCTCTATTCTTGATGCTCTGGCATTTGTGGCCTCTCAGACAGGGAAGAGACGGCCCCTCTCAAGGCCAGTTAATTCTTTGAGGTAGCAAAGGGCTCAGCTGGAGCATATTTTTCTTTTGCACACCAACCAATCCCAAACAGATAGCTCTAACTTTCCACAGCAAGCCAATATTTCCCCCTGCACTTAATCATCCAGACCAGGTACTAGGCAACTAGAGACCTCACTCTATACTGAAAGCCCATCAGAATTATTCAGACTTGCGAGTCTTAAACTAGGCCAGCCTTACCTTTCCTGGGGAAACACCTATGAAGGCTCTAGACCAGACTTCTGCCTCGCTGCAGCATCTTGACCACACTGGTGCTTTCCCCTGTGGCCCTGTACAGCATGTGGTGACTACTCTCTGGGACCTTTGAATATAAACTTCTTTCCAAGCCTCATTCTTGTCTACTCCTGTGCCTGTACCGGCTTTACCATACCATATCCAACACATACATTCTTAGGACATGGATATATTCTTTACGAAAATGGTCTCATACATCATGAGCTGTTCTACTACCTGCTTTATTGCTTTAATACACTTGCATCTAATGGGCACTTTCCCTGATAGTGAATAAAAACATACATCATTTTTAAAAAATTTTTATTGAATCATATTTGATTATACATATTTTGGGGGTTCGACATCGACAAATGTTGATCAAATCAATATTACCAGCATATACATTGTTACAAATCATACTTATTCTTTATGCTCCTTTCCAATCTCTCCCCATCCCCCTCACCCTCTCCCTTCCCCCTCTAATTACCTTAGATTCCTTCTCTCCTGAAAGAGTAATGGTTACTCTGTTGATCTGTTGCCTAGATAATCCGTCCAATGCTGAGAGGTGTGTTCAGGTCTCCCAATATTATGTAGAGCAGATGCTTCTTCTGTCACTCTGGAATGGGCTTTGTGGAGAGAGACATCCTCTTCTTTTCTTTGGTCTCTGCTGGCGACTCTCCTTGTGTTAATGCACTCCAGTGGCTGGTGGAACATCCACGTGGTAGTTGTGGCGTCTAGCCCCTTTCACTGCAGCTGTGGTTACTGTGGTGACTGCGGTGGGCCACCCACATGGAGGTAATATTTTTGGCATGCTCCTTGGAGCTGCTGGTATGCCTGGTTGCGGGGGCTTTCCAGTCTCTAGCTCCAAACCTCAGGGCTCTGGGTGGGCCCTGAGGTGCTAGCAGTGTGCCTGGTTGTGGGAGAGGGGTCTAGTCCCTGGCTCCAAGCCTCAGGACTCCATGCAGGGCAAGAATTAACTTTTTGTCCTTTGCTTACTTCTAAAATAAGGGAGCTTACTTTGGGGACCAGTACTCAAGCAGTGTTGTTTAGCTAAATTGCTGCTTTGTTGCTGATTCCCTAAGGAAGGCTTTTTGTGCAGCTCAGGTTTAATGCTTGACTTTACAGGTACTTCTGGCTCTCCAGAGACCCAGTACACCTGAGTTGTATAGAAACCTTGATCTGGGCTTGAGTGTTTTCATCAAACTGTACCCCATGCAATTCTATATTCCTGACCAGTCTCCTCTGAGTGGTCCTATGCTGATTGGGGTGCCAGTTAGCTGTCCTTGCTGTGCCCCAGTATTCCCCAGTGGGCCCATCTCCCCCACCACCCATGCTGCAAACACTTCCCATGGGATGGGCCATGTGCCGGCCCCTTGTGATGACTCACTGGCCTCAGAGTGGCTCTCTTTTTTCAATTGTTGTGGCTCCTTGCTCCTATGTGGGTCCATGGGAACCCTATTAGTTGTCTTGTTGGCATGGGGGTCACCAAGGCCCTCTTCTCCCCTGCTGCCTTCAAGCAATTTCATCTGAAGGACACAGCTGCAGCTTTTGTTGATTCCTGCTCTGTGTGCTCAGCAGCTCCAGCCTTAAAGTGCCCATGGCATGAAATGATTGGAGCAGTTTTTTCTTTCTTTTATCGTACCTTCTCCCACCTTCATGTACTCCATAAGTTCTCCTCTTTCCCTGAGCTCTAGTGGCCCCAGCTTGGTTGTTGTTGCTTTTTTACAGTTTTAAATTGATTTGTGAGAGAGAGTGATGCTGGTGACTGTCTATTCTGCCATCTTGACTGGAAGCCTGTGTACATCATTTTTTAATGGCTGGCTTCTATTTTATATTAATGGATTTTCCACAATAATTTAAATATCATTTTTATCTAAGGGGTTACCAATGGCATTTATTGATTTTTTAAAAACGATATACAGCAAAGAACCCTAACACTTATTCTTCTGTTATGCCAAGCACTCTATAAGAAGTTGGTGATTCCTTGGAAGCCAAGATAGTCAACATTCCTGTCCTTATGGCTAGCTTTACAATGCACATGCTCAGATGTGTATCTCAGTGCACTTGTCAGCTTATTTTCATAGCACATATTCCTAAAAATAGAATACACATACACGCACATTCAAATTATCATTCAGACTGATTGTGCCTTTTCCTTCTAATTCTCTCTGCATTTGAACCTGACCAGACCAGTGTAGAAAAGGCAGCTAGCATGTGGAGAGGGGATTGAGGAAGGAAAAAAGAAAAGAAGCACCCACCATCACGTTCCAATTGGTGAGAACCAGACTGGATGAGGAAAGAAGATAATAACAATAATATGCTATTTTAATTGAGAGCTTATTATACTTCTAGTTTTGTTGTAGACATTTAGCATTTATTAATACAGGTCCTAATAATTTCATCCTATTTACAGAAGAGGAAACTGAGGCAGAGAAATGTTAAGCAATAGTGCAAGTTTGCACAAGGAACAGTGCCAAAGCCATGACTTGAACCTAAGAAGTTGGGTTTCAGAGTCTGTAATGTCACTCCCTACATTCTACTGTGCCTCTCAGACAAAGGTGTGGAGTTTCAATTATTAAAGGATAGGGCAAGTCTGATATAATCATCAAATATGCTGGGGTCTTCATTTGTTGCTACAGATACAGGGACTGTTAACATTGTCCAGAAGTGACTGGAAAAGCCATGAGGCCTGACAGAGCTTTTGTCCAGTGTCAGGGGGAAAACTAGGTTGTCAATCAAGTATGAAGGGACATTGGAAGAAAGAATCAAGATTTTTTTGCACCCTATCCACCCTGGCTCACTCTATAAGCCAGTTACTTATCATCTCCTCTGAAAGGAAAGAATACGTAAGTGAAATACAACAATGTGTATGTATATATTATTAAAGATTCACTGATGGCCATTTTAATGATATCAATTCTAAATTAAGTGAATTTCTCTGAGTCACACAGATTGTGAAATGCATAACTAAGACTAAAATATAGGTCTCCTGACCTTAAATGTGAAATTTCTGGGCAAAATGCATCTTCACTGAGAAATATTCACAAATACTTGATTAGTATGGTGAACTCCTTAAAAACCTGCTTGCTTTTTCTTTCTTTTATTATCTGGACTTGGGAGGTGAGGAAAAGACAGCAACTGTTATATAACAGCTTTACATTTGTTTTAGAAAAGGAAAATATACCATGCCATATTCAGAATCTGTGGACAACAAGTTGTATTAGTACAGCAAAATATTGTGCTACATGAAAATATAGTAGCAAGGAAAGGGGTGTGGGGTTGGAACCAAAGTGTCTGAGTCTGTGTTCTGGCTTATACATTTCATAAATCTTGGCTATTATCATTATTATTGTTGTTATCTACAAAGAAGCTATTGCCCTAGTGAGAAATAGACCTCTCTGCTTCTTTCCATTGGCTTCTCTCTCTTCCTAAGGGTGAGATGGACCAGGGAAGGCCAGGGACAATAGGAGCAGATGGAAAGTTTCATAAGAAGATGAAGAACTAGTGAAAGGCTGCAGTAGTCCAAACCTATCTAGTGTCTTCAGAGCCTTGCACCATTTTGAAAGACATTTATGATATTTTACTTCAATGTTACAATATTCAAAATTCAGACTGAAATACACATAATTCCAATTTAAGAGGCAAGTGGTATTTTGCCAGAGGAGTGACATAGCAAAAGTAATATTTAAAGAAGATTAACCTGACAAACATATGCAGGAGGTGTTAGATTACAGTAACAAGCTGAATTTGCCAAGGATTGTTCTACACTGTATTTAAGTCATTTTGGTCTTTGGCTCTGCCTGATTTAGAACATCAGAATGCTCTGTTGTTTTTCCACTTGTCATTTTTTAAAAGGTTGTATCAGATTTCATTTAAATGGTATATTATTAAAAAATGAGACATATAAAATGTAGAAAGAATACTGTTAGCTAACAATTATGTGCCTACCACAAATCTTGAAAGATAAAGCATTAAAATACAATAAAGGCCTGGGAGTATTTTCCTCACTCAGAACCATAGGAACCCCTGTCTTGAAGATGGTCATGCATCGTTAATTAATATATATAAATGCACCAGTAAGCAATATGCAACATTACTTTGCATAATTAAAAATTCTCTATAAAAATATATTATCTCATATATCATCCTATACTTGATTTCATTTTCTCTTATTTTCTTTTGTTAAATTTAAATTTAATCTTTTTCATTATACATGGCACGAAGGCAGGGAGCCCAGCCTTGGACAGTAGGATCTAGTTGTTTGGATAAATATGCTACCGGGATGAAAGAGGGGCCATACGTTTGTCCCAATACACCCAGGGCTTGTACATAAAGGGAGAAGGGTTTAGTGAGGTCAGGCAGGTGTAGAGCCAGGGCCACGGTTAAAGCCTGGCATTTTGGTCCCTTTTGCAAGGGCATATAGTGGGCAGGCCAATAAAGCTAAAGTATCCCACTAGGCCTAAGAAGGATAGAATTTCTGCTTTAGTTTTTGGAGTGGGCAGAGAGACAATATAAAAAAAAATCACACAGCGAGTTCAGGACAGGACTTGGTGGGGAAAATATATAAGGGACAGAGTGAGAATTATTTCCTTCCATGGTTCCTCCAATTTCATAAACCAGAGGCTCCAGGTGGTTCTTCCTTTGTGTGAGCCACCACCTGCTGCTACCACGGAATGAGGGAACATAGCCACCGCAGGAGAGGAATGTGCCCCCAAGTCCCCTATGTCCCAGCTGCCTGCCTGCCTTCTTCTCTTAGCCTCAGAAGATCTCCACCTGCCAGCCTCCGGCGGGGAAGCAGATACAGGCAAGGAGGTGAACACGGTCTCTCCTGCAACTGAACAGGGGAGGAGGACCAGGCAGTTGAGGAAATGTCAGGCAGTCACACAGAGATATCAAACTCATTAACCATAACATTCACAAACATAGTAGAGGTTGCAGGTGCAACATATTAATTGAGAACCTGCAATGTACAAGGACTGTGTTATGGGAGGACTAGATGCTGTAAGACTTGTAGTATAAAGGACAAACTCCATGTTTCCTCCCAGCACCAAAAGGCAAAATAGTGAGACTCACATGCTCTGTCTGTCCCACTGCCTGACCCCTCCAGCAATCCCTCTTTCCCTGACTCCACTCAGGGCAGTACACCTTGGTGGATGCTTCCACTTTAGAGTCAAACTTTAGAAGCATAGGAAGATGCAGGGTAATGAACAACACGTAACTTCAGTGAGGGAATTAAGGAGGGGTAAGGTGTGTCTTTGTCAGGTTAATGGAGGTGTTTTGTGGGGAAAAATTTGTTTTCCTCCTACCCCGACTATAGGAGAGATACTAGGTGTAGTTGGCCCCTTAAATTCCTTTAAGACCGAAAATGTGGCCCACATGTCTAAAAGGAAGGAAATAGGCTTTTCGTGATGGTAATGGTCGGGAAGGACCTAGGGCCCCTTCAATCCTCCTCAGCCAGTCCCACCAAAGGTGTCTGAGATGCCTGGGATGGTTGGGGTTTGGTTGGCCAATCTCCCCTTCAGGTGAGTGGGCAATTGGAGCCCCAATGTCCCCTTTTCTGACACTTGGGGAGTGGTGGGTGGTCTGGGAAGCATGCCCCAGGGGGGCGTTTAGAGGCAGAGGCCCCAGGAGAATGTCCAGCAGACGGCTTGATTATCTGGGCCAACATTTGAAAATTGGCCAGATCAGCCTTTTGTTTTTGTAGTTCTTTTTCCTCCTCCCTATTATGGAAAACCTTAAAGGCCACTGATAAGATCTCGGTCTGTGGAGGAGCGGGGGCCGCCTGTGATGTGGTGCATGGGGGGTTGTAAATAATTACCGCAGCCCCTGATTTGCCACCTTCCGTGAAGACATTGTAGGCGTCTACCAGGGGTTTGGCGACAAAAAGCTGTTGGTTAGTCCATGACAGCTCTTTGAAGGCGGAGACCCATTTATTGTTGCCATAGTGGCAATCAACAACCCCGAGATACCCTTCTAGAGCCAGTGCCAGCAGGTTTTGATATTGACGGCACTCAGGCGGGAGCATGAAGGGGTTTTTTGCCTTTAGCCTTGGGACATTGGCTTTTAAAATGACCTTGCCCTCCGCGACCAAAACATTGTCCCTTGAAGGGTGGGGAAGCATTGTTTCCTGAGCGGATCAGGGCGGTAAATGCCTTGAAGGCTTCGGTTAAGTTTTGTGTCTGATCCTGCAAAGCTGAGGATAAAGTCCTGGCCTGCCAACAGCCTTTTTTTTTTTTTTCTTTTACAACGTTGACTGGATAGGCCTGAGGGGCTGTTTCCCCTCATGGGCTGCGGACGGCTGGGGGTTCCCAGCGATCCATGACAGGGAAAACTTGCGGCTCTGCCGGGGATGTTTTTAAAGGTGGACTAGCCTCCTCCACTTCTTCAGGTGCCACTTTCTCTCCTTTGGCTAAACTTTGCTCAGGGCCTTGCATTGGCAGATTTCTTTCTTTTTTTTTTTCCCCTCATCAAACTGCGCCCAATCCCTTTCTGCCCCTTCCTGATGCTCAGGACTGAAGCAAAGCTTTAGGGCAGATGAGTTATGGGGGTGCTGAAAGAGGCAGAGGGGGAGGGGGAAGGAGGGAGAGCGGAAGGGTTAGGTGGAGCAGAAGATGGCGGCGGAGTGGGTTGTGGGGGTTCGGGGGCAGATGGGACTACAGGAGGAGGGACATGTAGGTTGATTCCAATTCTTGGCTATTGTGAATAGAGCCATGATAAAATGGGAGTGCACATGTCCCTTCGACTTGTTGATTTCCATTCTTCTAGATATATACCGAGTAGTGAGATTGCTGGATTGTATGGCAGTCCTATGGTAGTTTTTGAGAAACCTCCATAACATTTTCCCACCAACAATGTATGAGTTCCCTTTTTTCTGCATCTTCACCAGCACTTAGTTTCTGTCTTTTTGATAATAGCCATCCTAACGGGGATGAAATGATATCTCATCAAGGTGCTGATTTACATTTCTCTGATGATTAGTGATTTTGAGCATTTTTTCATATGCCTGTTGGCCATTTGTATGTCATCTTTCAAAAAACATCTATTCAATTCCTTTGACCATTTTTTAATTGGATTATTGGGGATTTTGTCTGGTTTTTTTTACTATTGAGTTGTTCGAGTTTTTTATATGTTCTGGATATTAATCCCTTGTCAGATGCATTATTTGCAAATATTTTCTACCATTCTGCAGGTTGTCTTACTGCTCTGTTGATTGTTTCCTTTGCTGAGCATAAGCATTTTGGTTTGATATAATCCCATTTATTAATTTTTGCTTTTCTTCCCTGTGCTTCTGAAGTATTTTTCATAAAGTCTTTGCTCAGACCTATGGCCTGAAGTACTTCCCCTAAGTTTTCTTCCAGAACTTTTGTAGTTTGGGGTCTAACAGTTAAGCATTTAATCAATTATTAGTTGATTTTGGTATATAGTGAGAGAGATAGGTGTCTAATTTCATTCTTCTACATATGGATATCCAGTTTTCCCAGCACCATTTATTGAAAAGACTGTCCTTTCCCCAGTGTGTCTTTTTGGCCTCTTTGTCAAAAATCAGTTGATTGTAGGTATGTGGGTTTATTTCTGAATTATCTGTCCTGTTCTGTTGGTCTGTGATTCCAGTTTTGTGTCAGTACAATGCTATTTTGATTACTATTGCTTTGTAGTATATTTGGAAACAAAGGAGTGTGATACCACCTGCTTTGTTCTTCTTGTTCAGAATTGCTTTGGATACTCAGGG
>NW_007732911.1:77725-84532 GCF_000696425.1 Galeopterus variegatus | reverse complement strand
TCAGGGTCTCTTGTTGTTCCATAAAAATTTTTCAATTGTTGTTTTCCTATTTCTTTGATGTCATTGGTAGTTTGATGGGGACGGCACTCAATCTGTACATCACTTTGGGCAGTATAGTCATTTTGATGATATCAATTCCTCCAATCCATGAGCATGGGATGTCTTTCCAATTTTGTGTGTATCTTCTTTAGTTTCTTTAATAAATGTTTGATAGTTATCATTGCAGAATTGCAGAAAATTGTAGGTTTTTTGTAGGCAGCATATGAATGGGTCATATTTTTTATTCATTCAGGTAGTCTATGTCTTTTAATTGGAGCATTTGATCCATTTACATTCAAGACTATTATTCATAAGTGAGGTCTTAATCCTGTCATTTTGTTAGTTGTTTTCTGATTGTTTTGTGAATCATTTGTTCCTTTCTTCCTCTCTTAATGTTTATCATTGCAGTTTGGTTGTTTGCTAGATGTATGAGGTTCAATTCTCTTCCTTTTCTAATCTGTGCATCCACTCTACCAGTAAATTTTATATGCTAAGGCATTTTCATGATGGTTGTCATTGTTTATTCTCTTTTAGATGTAAGACTCCCAAAGCATTTCTTGTAAGGCTGATATGGAAAAATTTTATTTTATTTATTCCCTTAATTTTTGCTTGTCTGAGAAAGACTTTATTTCTCCTTCATTTCTGAAAGATAGCTTTGCTGGGTATAACATTCTTAGCTGGCAGTTTTTTTCTTTCAGTACTTCAAATATACTATCTCATTCTCTACTGGCCTTATGGTTTCTACTGAGAAATTTGTTATTAGGTTAATGGGAATTATCTTATAATTATTTTGACATTTTTCTCTTGCTGTTTTTAGAATTCTTTCTCTGTCTTTAACTTTCTTTTTCTTTTATTGAAATATAATTGATTATACATATTTGCAGGGTACGGAGTTGAATATCAATACCTGTGTACAATGTATGATGATAAAATCAGGATAATTTCTTGATTCATCATTTCCAAACATAATTATTTCTTTTGCCTATTAACAAATTCCTTGCTAACCCCTCTCCCCCTTCCATTCTTACATCTGATAATCATAGTTCTGTTCTCTCTTTCTAAAAGTTCAATGTATTATTGTGATCTTTCTTTCTTTCCTTCCTTCCGTCCTCCCTCCTTCCCTCCTTTTTTTTCTTTCTTTTCAACTTATGAGTGAGGACATACAGTATTTATCTTTCTCTGCCTAGTTTGTTTCTCTTAAAATAATTTTCTTAACATTCAACCTGCTGCAAGTTGAAGAATTTCATTCTTTTTTGAGGCTGAGTAGTATCCTACTGCATATATATATATATATATATATATATATATGGAAAATGGGGTATATATATTGTCATCCATTGATGAACATTTAAGTTGGTTCCAGTTCTTGGCTATTGTAAATAGAGATCTGATAAACACGAGAGTGCAGGTATCCCTTTAACATGATGATTTCCATTCCTGTGGATATATACCTAGTAATGGGATTGCTGAATCATATGGTAGTTCTATCTGTAGTTGTCTGAGAAACCTCTATACTGTTTTCCATAATGGTTGTACTAATTTACAATCCCAACAAGAGTGTAGAAGTGTTCCCCTTTTTCCACATCCTTACCAGCATTTGCTATTCTCAGTCTTTTTGATAATAGCCAGTCCAACTGAGGTGAGATGATATCTCAGTGTCTTTTTGATTTGCATTTCCCTAACGGTTAGTGATGATGAGAAATTTTTCATATACTTGTTTGCCATTTGAATGCCTTCCTTTGTAAAAGGTGTTTTTAGCTCCTTTTCCCATTTTTTAATTGGAGGGTTTTTTTTTTGTTTTGTTTTGTTTTGTTTTGTTTTTTACTGCATAGTTGTTTTCAGTTCCTTGTATATTCTGGAAATTAATCCCTTATTGGATGTGTGGTTTGCAAATATTTTTTCCCCTTAAGTAGGTTGTTTTTTCACTCTGTTGATTATTTCTTTTGATGTACAGAAGCTTTTTAGTTTGATATAATTCCATTTGCTTTTTTTTTTTTTTCCTTTATTGCTTATGCTGTTGGGGTCTTCTTCATAAAATCTTTGCTCAGTCTTCTATCCTGAAGTTTTTCCCTTATGTTTTCTTCTAGGAGTTTTATAGTTTCAGGTCTTATAATTATGTCTTTAAACTATTTTGAGTTGATTTTGGTATATGGTGAGAGGTATAGGTCTAGTTTCATTCTTCTACAAGTGGATATTCAGTTTTTCCAGCACCATTTACTGAAGAGGCTGTCTTTTCCCCATCATATGTTTTTTGTGCCCTTGTCAAATATTTCTTGGTAAGTCTGTGGGTTGGTTTCTGGGTTCTGTATTCTATTCCATTGGTCCATGTATCTGTTTTTATGCCAGTACCATGATGTTTTGATTACTATAGCTCTGTAATTTAGTTTGAAGTCAGGTAGTGTATTGCTTGCAGTTTGTTTTTTTGCTTTTTTGTTTCTTTCCCCTTAGGATTGCTTTGGCTATTCTACCAGATATTAGCAGTGTGGCCTTAGACAGCTATTTAAACAACCTGTTCTTTACTTATTTAATCTATAATTTGTAGATAATATTAGGACCTACTTCACAGGATTTTTATTCCAAAAAGTTCAAAAACTAGGAGAATTGAGCTAATAGAAGAAATGTTTAGTTAAATGATTTTCTAAGGGATTTCTATCACATTTCTGAATAACCATCTGCTTTAAAGTTTAAACTAGAAAACAGTTCAACTAGGAAATGCACCACTTTCATGTTTCTTAAAGTGTTTCCTCTGTCAGTAATAGAAGCAAGCATATACTCAGAGGTGCCATAGAGAAGGAGAAAGAGAGAGTGAGGAGGAAGGCATGAGCACTCACAAGGGAGAGAGAAGAAAAGATGTACTTCTGTCATTACTTTTTGCAGATGACCAGTCCTGGGGCAGCTTTGGAGGTCATTCTCTTCTGCTGTTTAGACAAAATTACAAAATAACAGATGACCCAATCACTGTGTTTGGTTGCAATTTTAGTTGCTCTTCTTGCAGAGAGCTAGCTGCCTTACTTGAACTCTAAGAAGACCAGACTTTGAGAGAAAGAGATAAAAGTTTAGTGATTATATATATTTTTTCCTGTTTTTTTCTTATGTGGCAATAGCATGGTTTTTAAGACCCTAAAAGCTTTGCTTCTTCTACTCTAGGGAAATATTACCCCCACCTTCAATCATTAATTATTGGAAACATTTGGATTTTGTTTTGACACAGATAAAGTAATACTTTAAAAAGATGAAGAATAGCTTATTGTTGACTTGTCAAATGCAGCCTTTGAAGAGAAAAATCAATATTCAATGGTAAGTGAATAATTTTTTTGAAAAAATAATTCTACACTAAATTATCATCAGTAATTATATATGTTTTATAGGATCTCATAAGAAGAGTAAAGATCCCAGTTTTAGCATTTCCAGTCAGAAACTACCATTCTAATTAACTCTATAGATACCAATGTGCAGAGAACAAGATTTTTTCAGTAAAAAAATGAAAGAAAAAAAAAAAGAAAAAGGAAGTTGCTGAGTTAAGCCTACAATATCATTTATGTAAAGCATGCCCAACACATACATGCAAATTATTTTTGTGTGAATCTATGTGTATAGTGCATAGAAAATGTTCTGAGGTGATACATGCCACACTTAAGGCAGAAATTATCTGTAGGAAAAAAGAAAGAGTAGCTTTATCTTTGCTATGTTTGAGTATTATAATATACTTTTTTATTTTAAAAATACTCTATATTATTTCAGTAATTTAAACATGAATTAAAAAGTTTCAACAGATAGTTATAACTTTACATGTCCTTGATTCATCAAAACTGTTGACTCTGATTAATAGATGTTATGTAATAACTTGTTAGAAATAGAAAGTGTCTTTTCTATGTGATTGTAAAAAAAAATTCTTTCAGAAATTAAAAATAACCGATTTATAAGAAAATTGTTTTAAGAAAGTTAGAAGGGCTGGTAGTTTATCTTTCATCCACATTTTTCATCTCTGAAATTTAGAATCTTCTAAAGACATTTGGTTAAAGTACAGCAAAGACTGCCTTCCTGAGGTTAAAGTAAAAAACAAAGGGTTTACTAAAATATTTTTCCAGAATTACCTCTTAGGACCTAATATCCACAAATTTATTCAAAGCCTCTTGTAAACATAGTGATATTTGCAGTTTTTAATAGCACTTGGTATTACTGTTTCTCCTAGCTGTGCAAAGTTATATTTCCTTTTGTTTGCCCTGAATTTGCCTATAATGAGGAAGGTGTTAACACAGAGACAAGAATTACATCTTTCTATTGCTGATATACTACTATACTTCTATCTGTATTTAATTTAGCTGATAAATCTTGAGAATTCACTTTTAGTGGGTATCGGAGTAAGTATGAAAAGTGAAGAGCGCTGTTTCTGAATGTCACTTACAGTTTTGCTGTCAGCTACCCAAGGACAGGGAGTTGCTCTTTTCATTTTCAAACACACTATCTAACACACAATAGACACTGAATAAAGTCCAAATACTTTACCTTAATACCTGCTCAGATTTTCCTGCAGATCTTTAACTAACTTCTTTTCCATTCAATAATTTCCCCTCTTTATTAAATCTTATTTTGTAGATAAGACCTCTGATACAATCTGCAAAAATGTGGTAAACTACACATTTGAAACAGGTGACTCCTGCTTAGATCTTTGGGTACAATAATGATTTTTAAACATAATCATATAACTTAGATAATTCACTTCTACAAAATGTAAAAACACAAATGTTGATAAAGTAATGATTCAAGGATTCAACCTCACATAAAAAGCTCGTTGATTTTAAGAGCTCATTCAAATAAAACTCCTGATGACTCCTCCATTTCTGCATGATCAACTCTGAGCTCTTGTGAAGAGCAGGATGAAAGGTCACTTCTCTGCCTGGTTCAGTGCTTGCTGAAGTGGCTGAGCTGTGTATCACATTTTCAGCTCTTTGTGATGAGACTCAGGAAGGCTTTCATTTATTCTACTAGATTTGGAAAGTACCTCTGTAAGCCATAGCAGGAAAGAAGTCTTTTCAGGTTTTTGTGTCTCACATGTTTTATAAAGTAAACTAAAATAAAACTGTTCCTCCTTTCTACCCCATTAATTATGTTCTGTCTTGACAAATCAAGTAGATCTGTGCTCTCCCTTCCTTTTCTTGTGTCCTTCCTTTCTCCTCGAACTGCCACACATCAGCTTGGACCCAGGAAACAGAACTTAATACAGTACATAATTTGGACCTCGCCCTTGAGTTTCACCAGACTCTTGGCCTGAGATTAATTTGTAAGTGAATTTGGCTTTGAAAATAGTCTAAATACTAGTGCAAATCTCTTCCAAATAATATCTCCATAGGACTTCATGGCATAGTTTAAATACAAAGCAAATTCAAGGCTCTCTGATTTCTCAATTAATCCTTATATGAAGTTATCAGATATGCGTATTTTATGGCCTTCAGTAGTACAAAAACATTTCATCTCTGAGATAAATTAGCATGAGTTGAAGTAGTACAAAAACTTTTTTTATCTCTGACATAAATTATCATAAGGGATATTTATTCCTCTTATAATTTTATTTAGCCAAAAAATAAATGTGTATGTATGTTCCCTCATCTAAATAAAGTTATTAGGTGAAAGTGAGAAGTGAATTTCTATGTCCATTGTATCAAGCACCATATAAATGTGCTGTAATTGGAGGAAATGGACAGATGCTTCTTTCCAGACTGCCTACAGGCTAATACAAGTACCTAGAAATGTGGAGTTCTGTACTTTATTTGAAGCAAAAAAATTAAAAATCTGCTACTTTTGTTAGTTCAAAAGGAACTTCAAAACAATTTAAATGTGTATTTGGTAGTTTAAAATACTTCTTAAATTAAAATCTCTAAACTTCCCTTTGAGTTAAAAAAAAGAAAATTTGCTATTTTTATTTTGTGTTTCTATTTAAATAGGAATCATTGCTTTTTATCATAATTATTTTTTAACTTCATTTCTTTTAAGTTTGCATTATAACTGTTTTTTATTATAATTAGTTTTTAACATATTTATTTTAAATCTTCAATCAAGTTCTTTCTTGCTAGTGCCTGGGATCCACGGAATTTGTGAACTATAGAATGTCCAGGCTGAGGAAATACTGAAAGAGAGAATGTACTAATTAAAAGAGGGAGAGATTTCTACAAAGTCATCTTCTCAATTGTCTCCTTCTTTTCCAATCTTAATGCATCTGTGCTTTTACTTATCTAGACTGGTAGAAATATCCTCAGCAGCTTCTCATTGTCATCACAAAAGTATAAATATCTCAGAATAGCAGAAATTATTCAATACAACCTCAGTCTTAAAATTCAACCTAAATCTTATAGTCACCTAAGAATCCCTTTTATATCTAATATTCATGGTTTACATTTCATATTTTTACTTCTTCAGTCCTTACCACATCCACGTCCCTGCGGAAGAGCAAAGGAAGAAATCTCTCTGATTTGATGAAGACTATGAGATTCAGAACGGTCATGTACCATGCCCCAAGGCTTGCAGCTAATAAATGGAAAACCAAGGCTTAGAATCTACTTCTTCCTCTCAGTTCAGAGAACTCTATACAGCATATCAGAAGAATCAAAATTAGTCCTAGAGTTTTCAGGCCCCATGTTAGGATTCTTTTCACGGTATAAAATGCTTTACCTTAATCTCTCTTATGTGGCCTGCACAGAAGCTGCTGTGTCTTTTGTAATTAAACATTTTTTTTTTTTTGTCTTTTTGTCTTTTTTCGTGACTGGCAACGGA
>NW_007732911.1:71558-77492 GCF_000696425.1 Galeopterus variegatus | reverse complement strand
GTCTGTATGTGGGATCCGAACACTCGGTGGGAGCGCCGCCGCGCTTCCCAAGCGGCGCACTGTAGCAGTGCGCCACCAGGCCGGCCCTAATTAAACATTTTTTATCTTCAGTTAATTATAGAGGGTGGGAGCGCCGCCGCGCTTCCCAAGCAGCGCACTGTAGCAGTGCGCCACCAGGCCGGCCCTAATTAAACATTTTTTATCTTCAGTTAATTATAGAATCACACTTGTAAGAAATAATGGAAATATGGAGTTCTGCATTTTCAAGCATGAAAACCACATTCTCATTTAAAACCACATTTCTCTTTAAAGAGAAAAACCACATTCTTTTTTCCCAATTTTTTCACAATATTAACATCATGCATAATTATAATGCAATATTCCAGCTAGGATCTTGACATTAGTCTAGCCCAGCTACAGAGCATTTCCATCACCACAGGGATTCTTGCTATTGCCCATTTGTAGCCCCACCTACTTCCCTTCTCCCCTCATACCTGTTCCAACACCTGGCAACCATTAATCTATTTTCTATTTCTTTAATTTTGTCATTTCAAGAATGATTTTTCATAAATCATGTCATTTCAAGAATCATGTGTATGATATACATACAAATATATATGATACTGTTTAAAAATTATTCTTGAAATGACAAAATTAAAGAAATAGAAAATAGATTAATGGTTGCCACTTGTTGGAACAGGTATGAGGGGAGAAGGGAAGTAGGTGGGGCTATAAAATATCTTTTGGGACTTTTTTCACTCAGTGTAATTCCATGGAGATCCATCGACTTGCCGTGTGTGTGTCAACAGTTTGTTACTTTTTATTGAGCATTATGCATAGTAGGAATACACCACAATTTGTTTTATCATCCTCTCCTTGAAAGACATCTGACTTTCTTTTTTTTCCAGAGTGGGTCTATTGTAATTAAAACAGCTATGAATTTCCATGTGCAGGTTTTTTGTGAAGATACATTTATAAATGACACAGGCCAATTTAAAATTATCAAAGTCTACTTAAATAGCTTTCTGAATGAAACTAGTAAAAAGCCATGTGATCAGGAACCACCCCGGGTTAATTTTTTCTTCCACAGCTCTAGGAAGTTCCTGTCTCAGATTTCTCCAGAAAAACTCGGGTAGGAGTTGATGTTGCAATCCTGAGGCAGCATTTCTTCTCTGGGAAACCTCGCTTTTTGTCCTTAATTTCTCCAACTGCTTGGTGAGGTCCACCCACATTATCAAGGGTAATCTTCTTTATTTAAAAGTCAACTGATTGTAGATGTTAACCACATCTACAAAATACCTTCACAGCAACAACCAGATTAGTATTTAATTGAACACCTGGGTACTGTAGCCTAGCCAACTTGACTTAAGTCTAACCATCACACCTAAAAGAGCCTTCCTTATGGCATTAATCCTTTCTTTAAAAAATGTAAAGATTTTTGTATTTTTTGGTATTGGTATTTTTCTTCACATCAGGCTGCAGGGAAGGCAAAGCCTTTGTCAGAAGGATGAAAAAGAAATCAGTGAGAGATAGTACCTGACTGGGGAAAGACAATTAGAAAAAATTAAGATCACTAAATTGATCATTCTGAATAGTCCTTAATGAAAGATTGACAGAGGAATTGCAAGCTTCTGATGTCAATTGAACCCCTGGAGCAGCTGTGTCAGCAACTAACACAGGCTTTATCTAAAGCTATTTACAATTGCAGCAGACAGTAAGTTTCTCTTTGCCCTATAATAGTTTGAAGTAGAATTCAGTCACCAACTAAAACAGTGTTCTAGCATAAAAATAACTTGTCAATATTGGTTGACATAAATTTATATAAACATAAAATATGGCAGAGCTCTTAAAAAACCAATATTTCCCATGAAATCATTTTTTATTTATTCAACACTCATTTGATATTTTTGGATCTAGAGATGAATAAGATAGGATCCCTGACTCAAGAAGCTAAAAGTCTTACACAGTTTTTGTTGTGTTGATAGATATTGAGTGTCCAAATTAATTAATTCAGTATTTCATACACTCAACATGGATCAGAAACAGTGATATTATTGGGTCCAGAACAAATGAAGAGAAATGTTTTTAAAATGGCATATTGCATTGTATATTTCAAGACAGCTGAGGCAGGACAGAATATAGGGACAAGCCCCAGTGAGGCAGCTCGTGAATATTCAGGATGAACAAACATTAGCCACCTTCTCGTTTTGCAGTTAATGAACCTATAATGAGCTAACACCTGCTAACAGCAGCTTAACCACCCTACCAATCAGCTTGCCCTTGTTCAGAACCTTGCGGTTTTCTAAACAGGAAACAAAACCACAAAGACCACAACACATGCATACTAGAAAGGAATCTAGGTACAAATGATGAAGAATAGATCTTCCACATGTGGTGCTAACCAAAAAAGGCAAACTTAATGGAAAATTGACCTCACTGCAAATGAATTTTTCACAGACACTTCCACTGTGCATGCATGGAAGCAGAAAGAGCTTGAACCTGCAAAAAGCACCAATTCCTCCTTTTTTCCCCCTAATTAAATATTCCTCCCCTAATTAAGATAGAAACCTCCTCTCCCATAGAAATCAAGATATAAGACCTCTCCCTGAAAAACCAGAATATTCCTCACTTGCAAGGACACCTGCACACTCTTCTGCATGTACTTTCACTTTGCAATAAACTTTGAGTGTGAATGTGACACTGCCATGTGGATTTGGAGTTATTGTGGGTTCCTGATGGGATTCCTAGCTTGGGAAACCCAAGATCCTGGATCTACAACATCATAGCCAGAAAAGAATATGCTGAATGTCATAACCACAAAGAAAAGATAAATGTTTTGGTGATAGATATGCTAACTATTCTGGTTAGATCATTATGCAATATATGCATGTACAGAAATAACGATCTGTAAAAAAAGTACAATTAAAATTTTAAATGGCATTGTTAGCTAAAATGTGGGTGTGTGCATGCACATGTGTGTGTATGTACGTGTGCTGCATGTGTGTGTGTGTCTATGTGACTTCTCTATCCTGGCAATAAGAGCAACATGATTGCAATTTTCAATTATCATATTTAAAGAGCTTTCATTAAATAAGAGGTATTAGATTTATTCTGGCTCCAGAGGATAGAACTGACAAAAATAATTTAGGATGCTGATTTCATTTCAAGGTAAGAAAAACTTAAAAGCTTTTCAACAATTAATCAGGAACTTGGTGTAGCCTGGATGATTTTCCTGACACAAATGAATTTCCTGACACAAGAAGGATTCATTCAGCGCGGCGGCGCTCCTGCCGAGGGTTCGGATCCCACATCCAGACCGGCTGCTCACTGGCTGAGCGAGGTGTGGGTACAAATGAATTTCCTGACACAAGAAGGATTCATTCAGCGCGGCGGCGCTCCTGCCGAGGGTTTGGATCCCACATCCAGACCGGCTGCTCACTGGCTGAGCGAGGTGCGGGTGCACAACACCAAGGGTTGCGATTCTGTTGCCGGTCCCGGTCCGGTACTGGTGCAACACTGAGGGTTGCGATCCGTTGCCGGTCACGAAAAAAGACAAAAAGGAAAGAAAAAAAAAAAAAACAGAAGGATTCATTCAAGAAAGGCATTATGTTTTATGAAATGTTGGATTATAATACTTATAAAGTCTAGTCCAGTGTGAGATGCTGCCAAATTAAACATTTGTGAAGTACCATGGGATACCACTTTACACCCAAAACAAACAGAAAATAACAAGCGTTAGCAAGGATGTGGTGAAATGCTTGTGGGTATGTAAAATGATATTGCCACTGGAAACCAATATGGTGGTTACTCAAAAAATAAATAAATAAGTAAATAAAATTAAATATATAGTTCTCATATGACCCAGCAATTCTACTTCTGGGTATATGTCCTCAAAGGAATTGAAAGCAGGACCTCTCAGTGCTGTTTGTGCAACCATTTTCACAATAGTTAAAAGGAAGCAACCCAAGTTTCCATCATAGATGAATGGATAAACAAAATGTGGTATATCCAGGGCTGGCCCGGTGGCGCACTGCTACGGTGTGCCATCTGGGAAGTGCAGCAGCACTCCCGCCGAGGGTTCGGATCCCACATCCAGACCGGCTGCTCACTGGCTGAGCGAGGTGTGGGTGCACAACACCAAGGGTTGCGATCCGTTGCCGGTCACGAAAAAAGACAAAAAGGAAAAAAAAAAAAAAAAAACAGAAGGATTCATTCAAGAAAGGCATTATGTTTTATGAAATGTTGGATTATAATACTTCTAAAGTCTAGTCCAGTGTGAGATGCTGCCAAATTAAACATTTGTGAAGTACCATAATCACTGCTATTGTGATTAGACTATAAACAACTCTCTTGTTCTCCTATTTTGGATTCAAGGAAGATATAATTATCAAAACTTTATGATATTATTATAAATGTATTCATTTTAAACCTGTGTAATATTGTGGTTTTGTGCGGTATTTTTCTATAACAATGAGATATATAATTCTCTTTAACCCATGAAATAATTCAATTAGAGTTTCCTTACTCTTACTTGAGTTTTCACAGGGTTTTATTTCTCCCCAGTAATATTTACATAAATAAAACACACAGAGTTTAGATAGAGACATCACTGTCAACACCTCTGCTCCAACACCCTTGTCTGACTTATTAAGTTGGGAATATCCAGGAAGTGCTAACTTAGGGGCAAAGGAAAATTCTCATATGCTTTTATGAAGCAAATGAAGGGAGAGGTTTTTGAAGAATCTGTCATGATACATTACCTTTCATGTAGCTTTGGTAATGACTTCACATAAGGAGATTATAGAGACATGCTCATTAGTCACATTGACTTCCTGAAACCATGAATCTCTTCAAAGAAAGAAATTGTTTCTTTTATAATGAACAACATAAAATAAGGTTGGCAAGGAATACTCAATTGAATATTGTGCATGAATTTAGCTATGTCATTTCATGCCTTGTCATTACTGGTTGACTCAACTACACTTGTTTTATCCAAGTGTGAAAGCTAAAATCTTTTTATGCCTTACAAAGCATGTTTGAAAATATCTTCAGATTCGTAAAAATACAAATGGAAGTAATTATTTTACTTTAGTTAGCTACCTACTACTAAAGACCTTATGGTTGATCCACCCTCTACCTAGTGTGTTGGCTTCTTACAGAATGCAAGGTAGGAGAGCCTGCATTTACATTTACCTACCAAACTCTACTTTTAATTTTCTTTGTTGTTTGTATCACAAGATTTATACACTTTATCCTCACATTCCAGTGCCTCTTGGCTTCTTGTACTCAAATTCTAGACTTTATTAACTCTTATGCTGTCACTGAAAGTAATAAATCCTTGCTATTTCATAGGTTGTTTTTCACTGAGGGGATATAATACTACCTTTCTCTTTCAATGGAAAGAGAAGTTCAAGAAGTTCATAAATTAAAGAAGACTCACTCATCTTGACTTGATAAAAAATGTGTTCTATCACAATGGCTGGCAACTTCATGGAAATTACTTCTTTCTATGGGGACGCTTTGCTGTTATAAAAAAATTATTCTTACACGAGAGTTATTTGTTATTGAGTTTTTTAGAAATAATTGATATGAGGCATTCATACTTTTAATAAATTAAAATTTTAGGCCCAGCATTTTGGGATTCGTTTCTTTGAAATAATTTATTGTATTCAATTTGTTGCTCTATGGCCTGTAGCTACATAATTGTTGTTTGGCAAATATCCAAATAACTCTCAAATCATGATCTAATGAGACTCCACATTAGATACACACACACACACACACACACACACACAAATAATTATTTCTAAGTACATACATATATGCATTGACAAATTGTTGCTGAAATTACCTTGAAGAGGCAAACACAAAATTTCATAGAAAGACACAGTATAAAAACTGGAAGGTCTTCAGGTATCATCTATTATAATCTCA
>NW_007732911.1:66758-70552 GCF_000696425.1 Galeopterus variegatus | reverse complement strand
TTTTTTTTTTTTTTTTTTTTTTTTCCGTGTCCGGCAACGGATCGCAACCCTCAGTGTCGCCCCCGTACCGGACCGGGACCGGCAACGCAACCCTCGGTGCTGCTCCCACGCCTCACTCAGCCAGTGAGCGGGAACCGGTCTGTATGTGGGATCCAAACCCTCGGCGGGAGCGCCACCGCGCTTCCCAAGTGGCGCACTATAGCAGTGTGCCACCGGGCAGGCCCCAACTTACTGAAATTTTTAAATAATGCATTCCTCAAAATTCATTGTGGTATTGGATCATCAATAAATCACAACAAAAACCACAGAAAAGCAATTCATAATGACAAGAATATGATTCTGCTTCTCCTAATACTATATGCAATGAGATTGATCACTCATTCACATCAATACTGTCTGCTTCCAGTGGCAGAGCTCTCAACACAGACAAATCCTCTTTGGCTTCATTACTATCAAAATACAGTATCATTTGGCTACAGCTGCTGTCTATCATGAGGCTCTAATATATATATGATAATAGGAATGAGCTGGAGCACTTGCTAAATATGCAGATTATCAGTCATGGGATGTCAAATTTCTCATAGAAATTCTGATTTAATAAGTCTTGTTGGCTTCCAAGAATCTGTGACTTTAATAAGCATTCCAGATGAATCTTTTAAAGGAAGTTTGGAAAACATTTGGTCTGAATGCCTACAGCACGACTTGATTTAGCACTGTATGAAATTATTTAAATGAAATATTAGCTTTGAGTTCATTTAACATCTCATAAATTTTACTTTTTTATGACAATTTTATGCACTAGTTATTACATAACAATTAAGTAGTGAAAAAGATCACCAGACTGAGATCTAGGTTTAGCTCATGGTTTAGCTTTTTCTCTGCCACTAGTTCCTATGCGGGCTTCTGTACATTATTATGACTTGCCTCTGCCTCAGTTTCCTCATCTGTAAAATGAGAATGTTTGGCTATGCGGTTTCTAAATCCATTCTAGCTCTACTATTAATCTACAGCTAACTATAGATAAGTTAATCTTTTTAATATGATTGAAACTAGAATATACATTAGTAGAAAATTAACAAGAACACAGACATTAACCTCAAAAGATTTTGACGTTGAATGTTACGGAAAAAAACATACCCTTTAACTGTGATCTTATCGCACTGATTCTTAGAAGTAAATGTACAACTAGGGATCTGCTAGATTGTTCAGAGAGAGTCCAAGGCAGATGGCCCTAGGAACATCTAACATTCCTTAGTAGCTACTAATAGCTACCAGTTTGGCCAGGGTAATTTACTGCTAGAGACAAAATAACATAAATAAAGCCTATTGCATAGGGACACTTAAGATCAGGTTACCTTGTTTTCATGTGTAACATACTCAAGGTTATAAGATCTCTATTATGATTTACTGCTAGAGACAAAATAACATAAATAAAGCCTATTGCATAGGGACACTTAAGATCAGCTTACCTTGTTTTCATGTGTAACATACTCAAGGTTATAAGATCTCTATTATGGGTGTGCACAGGTGTGTGTGTGCATAAAATCATCAAAGTTTCTTATTTGTGATAATTTTAGAGCCGTGAATTACTATAATCCATATGCAAGAGCCTGTGTACGTAGGTTCACATAGGCACCAATGTTTCTGTTGATTGACTAAGATGTTTTCTTTGGTGGGTTGAGGCTTGGCACATGTATAACTTTTTGGATGTTTTTAGTAAATTTCCCCATAATTTCAGATGTTACATTGTGTTTTTTGTAAATCAAATAGACCTGTGATTTATATATCAAAATTTTACAAGTGAGCGTATTTTAATTTTTTTTCACATTTTAAACTTCTGTAAACATCTCTGGAGAGTTGGGGTAGAAGGAGTGGATCAAACTTTTATGGGGTTTTCTTCTATTTCAAAAGTCCTCGAGAACATTTAGATATTCCTAGGCAGTTTACCATTATCTGTTTGAATTAAATTAATGAAATATATAAGATTCATTACTTACAAACGTTTCCTCTCCACTGCTTTGTCCTTCATGTTGATGGCACTGTCTGATTCATTTGTTGTTGATTGGGGTCCTTTCTCAAGTATGACTTTCATCTTGAATGATTTAGTTGTACTTTCTCTGAGTCACACTATCTACAGATGTCTTTTATCTCACTCTGAAGTGTTTGGATTCAGGAGTCCAGGGTTCCAGTCCATTTGTCTCTGAAGCCACTACCATATTCCACTGTTGAAGATTGGAAACATGAAGGCAGTCCAAATCATTTTATTTTGCAAGTTGACATATTCTTCCTTCATAAAGGTTTTAATATTCTTCCCTTTTTCTCTGTATTTCAGGATTTCACCACAAAATTTTTTTTTAATCATCAAATGTGCCTGAAACTCAATGAGTCCTTTTTGTCTAGTGGCTCACATGTTCAGCCAAAGGAAACATTTTCTAGTAATAATTTTATTTTTATTTTTCTCACCGTTTTTTCTTCTTTTCTGGGTTTCCTATTTTTCATATGTGTTTTAGTTATCTATTGTTGTGCAACATTACCACAAAATTAGTAGCTTAAAAGAGTACACATTTATAATCTCACAGTTCCTATGGGTAAGAAATCAGAGCACAGCTTAGGCAGGTACTTTGCTCCAGGATCTCCTCATAAGCCTGTAGTCAAGATGTTAACCAGATCTATAATTTCATCACAGGCTTAACTGGGGATGGATCTGCTTTAAGTTCACATGGTTGTCGGCAGTGTTCCTAGTGAGCTGTTGGACTGAAGTTTCCCTCAGTTCTTTGTTACATGGACTTTTCTATATGGCAGCTCACAATATGGAGCTTGTTTCTTCAAAGCCAGCAAGAGAAAAGAGAGTCTCCTAGCATGACAGGTTGCAATCTTAAGTAACATTATCACATACACATAATCATATGCATTCTGTCACCTTTGCATTATTCTATTGCTTAGAAGCAAGTCATAAGTCTCATTCACACTTGAAGGGAAAGAATCACACAGAGGCATGAACACCAAGGAGGCAAGAACCATGGTGGTGACCCTAAAATCTGCCCATCACAATACATTAGGTCTCCTGAATCTATTCTCCAAGTCTCTGATCCTTCCAGCATAAGTTCTATCTCTTTGAAGTTTTGTTCTTTACTTTGAGACATCTGAACTCCAATCAGGCCAAGAAACACATTTTACCAATTTATATGTAATACCTCACTTAATCTTCATATGGTCTTGTATATTAGGTATTGTTATTATCTTCACTTTACAGATGAAGAAATTACGATGCAGAGACTCATAACTTAGGTAAATAGAAGTAGTTTTATGAAATTAAGAGGAAACAATAATAAATTCTATTGCCATTATTATTTAACATTTTACTAACATTTTGGCCAGAGGAAAAAGGAAATAACATTAAATAGTAGGTATAATTATTGGGAAGAAACAGACAGAAATTAACAGTGTTTATATGTAAGTTATTGCCTATGTAGAAAATACAAGAAAACCAATTGAATTATTATTAGTATGAATAAGATAGTTCATTAATGAGAAGCAGTGCAATTAAGCATCAATAATACATTTACATAGTAGCAAAAAAGTTCAAAATATAGTAGAAAACTTATTCTATCATACTAGCAAAAAATACATAAAATGTTTAAAAGCCAATTCAAACAGAAATGTTCAGGATCCATATAAAGCATATTACCAAACTTTACTAAAGGCTTGAAACATCGACCTAAACAAATAGAAAACAAAATCTTTTTTTTTTTTTTTTTTTTTTTTTTTTTTTTTTTTTTTTCCGTGTCCGCCAA